>NW_026705268.1:300000-600000 GCF_029867415.1 Vicia villosa | reverse complement strand
TTTTGCAAGCTGAAAGAAATTAAAGATTTCAAACAAATGGGCACAAGGCTCAAATTTATTTAATAGGATGGTAATCAGCTAAAGGCGTGATTCCATAGAGTATTTTACAAAAGTTGGAAATGGTAATTATGCGGAAAAGGCTACATTGAAAGCAATAACCACTATTCCCTTAACAACTTTGAGTTCCAACTGTGCTTGTTGCTTCAGATTGACAATGATTTGTTTGAAGATCCTTTGATGAAAAAGACTCCTCAGATGACGAAGTACGGACTGATGCAGTTACTTTGTCATAATTCCTTAATTTTTGCCTAGATTGCCCTTTCAGGTTTTCAATCTACCAGGATGAATTTTTCTGTTTATTGTCTCTAATTTTTGCCTAGACCGCCCTTTCGGGTTTTCAGTCCACCGAGACGCTCATTTTTGCCTAAGTCGCCCTTTGCGGGTTTTCGACTTACCGAGCTGTTATTTTGTATTTTTTAGACAAAGTATTTCTTGACTGCATCAGCATTCACAGGGCGTGGGAGTTCATCGCCATCCATGGTTGCAAGAGTCATGGCGCCGCCAGAAAATGTTCTTTTGACAACATACGGGCCTTCGTAATTAGGAGACCATTTGCCCCTAGAATCTGGTTGAAAAGACAAGATCTTTTTAAGCACGAGGTCACCTTCTCGAAATTCACGAGGTCGAACCTTTTTGTTGAAGGCTTGTTTCATCCTTGCTTGGTATAACTGTCCATGGCATAGAGCAGTCATACGTTTTTCTTCGATTAAGTTCAACTGATCGTATCTGTTTTGACACCATTCAGCCTCTGATAACTTAGTCTCCATGAGAACTCTCATTGATGGTATTTCAACTTCTACGGGGAGCACAGCTTCCATGCCGTATACTAGATAAAAGGGAGTTGCCCCTGTTGAAGTACGCACTGAAGTACGGTACCCATGTAAAGCAAATGGCAGCATTTCGTGCCAGTCTTTGTAAGTGACGACCATTTTCTGGATGATCTTCTTAATGTTCTTGTTGGCGGCTTCGACGGCGCCGTTCATTTTTGGTCTGTAAGGAGAAGAGTTATGATGCTCAATCTTGAATTCCTCACATAATTCTTTCATCATTTTGTTGTTTAGGTTTGAACCATTGTCAGTAATGATCTTACTGGGAACACCATATCGGCAAATGATGTTATTCTTGATAAACCTCACAACCACTTGTCTTGTAACATTGGCGTAAGATGCTGCTTCGACCCATTTGGTGAAGTAATCAATAGCTACCAAGATGAAACGATGACCGTTTGAAGCTTTCGGTTCGATCATTCCAATCATATCGATACCCCACATGGAAAAAGGCCATGGAGATGAGAGAACGTTGAGTAGAGTCGGTGGCACATGGATCTTATCTGCGTAGATCTAGCACTTGTGACATCTCTTCACGTGTTTGTAACAGTCAGATTCCATTGTCAACCAATAGTATCCGGCTCTTAAGATCTTTTTGGACATTGCATGCCCATTTGAATGAGTTCCAAAGGACCCTTCATGCACTTCATGCATTAACATTTCTGCTTCGTGTCTATCCACGCATCTGAGCAAAACCATGTCGAAGTTTCTTTTGTATAACACATCTTCGTTCAGGAAGAAACTGCCAGAAAGCCTCCTTAGAGTTTTCTTATCTTTGTTTGATGCCCCAAGTGGGTACTCTTGAGTTTGAAGGAAGCGTTTGATGTCGTGAAACCACGGTTTATCATCGATGACTGCTTCGGTTGCGAACACATAGGCGGGCCTTTCAAGGCGCGTGATTCTGACTGTAGGCATATCATTCCAGTGATTGACTTTGAACATGGAAGATAGAGTAGCCAAGGCGTCTGCCATTCGATTCTGATCTCGAGGTATATGATGCAATTCAACCTTGTTGAAGAAAGTCAACAGACGTCTTGCATAATCTCTGTAAGGAATCAAGCCAGGGTGGTAAGTTTCCCATTTGTCTTTGATTTGGTTGATCACAAGGGCTGAATCTCCATATATGTCTAGGATCTTGATCCTTAAGTCAATGGCTTCTTCGAGACCCATGATACAAGCTTCATATTCTGCGATGTTGTTGGTACAATCAAATAGCAGTCTGGCGGAGAACGGGATATGAGTACCCTTGGGAGTGATGATGATTGCCCCAATTCCATTGCCAAAAGCGTTTACTGCTCCATCAAAAATTAGGCCCCATCTTGATCCAGGATCAGGACCTTCTTCAGGTAACGGTTCGTCACAATCTTTCATCTTCAAGTACATGACATCTTCATCAGGGAAGTCAAACTTGAGAGATTGATTTTCATTAATTGGTTGATGCGTCAAATGATCGGCGAGAATGCTTCCTTTGACCGCTTTTTGAGCACGGTATTCAATGTCATATTCGGATAACAGCATTTGCCATCGGGCAATCCTTCCCGTTAAGGCAGGCTTTTCAAAGACATACTTGATCGGATCCATTTTGGAGATTAACCAAGTAGTATTGTTGATCATGTATTGGCAGAGACGTTTTGAAGCCCAAGCCAAAGCACAACACGTTTTTTCGAGCATGGAGTAACGAGACTCACAGTCTGTGAATTTCTTACTCAAGTAATAGATGGCATGCTCCTTCTTACCGGTTTCATCTTGCTGTCCAAGCATACAGCCCATGGATTCTTCCAACACGGTAAGGTACATGATTAGTGGTCTTCCTTCAACTGGAGGAATCAATATTGGTGGTTCTAACAGATATTCCTTGATACTGTCGAACGCTTTCTGGCAATCTTCAGTCCATACAACCCCTTGATCTTTGCGGAGAAGCTTGAAAATTGGCCCACAAGTAGCAGTCATTTGAGAGATAAACCTGGAGATATAGTTCAATCGTCCGAGAAATCCTCTTACTTGCTTTTCAGTTTTTGGTGCAGGCATCTCTTGAATAGCTCTGACTTTGTCGGGATCTACTTCAATTCCTCTTTGGCTGACAATGAAACCCAAAAGTTTTCCAGATCTAACCCCAAAAGTACATTTGTTAGGATTCAAGCGAAGCTGATATTTCCTTAATCGTTGAAACAACTTCAAAAGGTATTCAATATGTTCTTCTTCTGTGCTGGACTTGGCTATCATGTCGTCCACATAAACTTCAATTTCTTTATGCATCATGTCATGAAAGAGAGTAGTCATTGCCCTTTGGTAAGTTGCGCCTGCATTCTTTAATCCAAACGGCATCACTTTGTAGCAAAAAGTACCCCATGGGGTGATGAAAGATGTCTTCTCCATGTCTTCAGGAGCCATCTTGATCTGATTATAACCGGAGAACCCGTCCATGAAGGAAAAGACGTTGAACTTAGCAGTGTTATCAACCAGCATGTCGATATGCGGTAATGGAAAGTCATCTTTTGGACTGGCCTTGTTCAAGTCACTGTAGTCAACACACATTCTGACTTTGCCATCTTTCTTCGGAACTGGCACAATGTTGGCCAACCATTGAGGATACTCAGAGGTGATTAGAAAACCTGCGTCGAGCTGTTTTTGAACTTCCACTTTGATCTTGTTAGCCATATCAGGGTGAGTCCTTCGCAATTTCTGCTTAACTGGCGGACATTCTGGCTTCAATGGCAAGTAATGCTGAACAATATTGGTATCCAACCCAGGCATGTCTTGGTAGGACCAGGCAAACACGTCAACATATTCTTTGAGAAGGTTTGTCAACTTACTCTTGATATCAGCATCAAGCAGCGATCCAATGGTCACTTCTTTTTTGTCTTCTTCAGAACCCAAGTTGATTTTTTCTAAAGGCTCTTTGTGAGGCAGAATGGCTCTTTCCTCGTGCTTAAGTAATCGAGAGATCTCGTCCGGGATCTCCTCTTCTTCCTCTTCTTCGGCTTCGAACACAGGAAACTCAAAGTTAGGAGAGGGCATAGGGTTATTGCATTCAATGGGTTTATCAATAGTAAATCTGCACATGTGATTTATATTTATTTCAGAAGATTTATGAATGCAGGAGTGTATGCAGATTTTTTTTTGAAATTTTTTTTTTTATTTTGGTTTTTTAGGATTACCATTTCCAAAAAAAAGCAAAAATAAAACATATAATGTAGGGAATTCAAAATGACACTTTATTTATGATTCATCTTTGAAACAAAGCCCTAAACACAAACTCATTTGTCTTGGGCAGGACAAAGAGGGAAACTTTTAAAACAAAGCCCTATACACAAAGTTATTCGGGCGGAACATTTAAAAGCAAAGCCCTATAAAACATCTCTCTGCTTTGGGCAAGGCAGGAGGTCAAAATAACAGCGAGGTGATTACTTTGAGCGGCGAACAACATTCGGAACGTCAACAGCTTTCCAGTAGCAACGAACTCCTCTGTGTATTATGTATTCAGGAAAATTCTCCTCAGAATTATCTTCAGTTTTGACATTGACCGCAGGTCGAGCAGGATTTGAAGGTCCTGGTTTGTCACCCTTGTTCTTTGTAGAGTTGAAACGGTCTTCTTCTACTTCTTGAAGAGCGTAAGACGAGTCACAATCTTCAGAATTTTCAGGATGTATTTCCCAGTCTTCAGGATGAAGAGACTCATTGTCAGCGACACTTTCTGAGTCAACTGCGGGGCCATCTTCCCCTTCATCTTCTAAAATGGCATTTACGTGATAATAACCATCTTCAGGATTGTTAATCTTGGCAGATGCATTGAATCCGAAATCTTCAGTAATTTCAGGCTGCTGAGAAAATTGACAGGGATGATAAGCCTTTTCTGGTTGACTATCATATTCAAAGGAATCTCCCCATCCAGTTGGTTGGATATCCTCAATCGCAATCTTTGAACTTTCAGGTGCAGAATATTTCACCATGTAATCATATTTTCCACTTGGTTGTCCCAAGGTGTCCCAGATTTCTGCAGGAATAGGCTCAGTTTCTTTGCCTTTGGATTTCTCCGAAGGAGGATATGGTTCTTCCTGAGATATGTATCCTGAGTCATTGAGATAACATTTCCATTCTTCTTCAGGATCAGGTAGACCTTCTTCAATGCATTCTTCGATAAGAACATTAACCTCTTGAGGAATTGGGTTAAGGAACCCTCCACTAATGAATGTTTCTTTGATCGGACGAAGGGTTTCATCCTTCTTGGTGCAGTTTGAGAATGTTGGTGAACATCCGAGTCCTGCTCTAGTTTCATTCTTGGTAGGGATCACAACTTGCCCCCAGCCAGTGGTAGTTCCATCCTTTACTACTTTTACCGCCTCTTTGTAAGAAGAGATTGATGCTTTCTTCTTGGAAGATTCGTCTTCTAAAGAGAGACCTTGGAACTGCGTTCCTTCCACATCATCAGCACCAATGAAAGAGAAATTGGATAAATGGCTCACCATCAAGGCTTGCTCTCCACTTATTGTTACCAATTTTCCATTTGTTACAAATTTTAACTTTTGATGGAGCGTAGAAGTTACTGCCCCTGCTTCATGGATCCATGGTCGTCCTAACAGACAGCTATAAGCAGCTTGAATGTCCATGACTTGGAAAGTGATTTGAAATGTATGTGGACCAATTGTCATGGGAAGGTTGACTTCGCCGATAACAGATTTTCGCGATCCATCAAATGCTTTGACAACTACACCACTGAACTTCATAGGCATTCCTTGGTAAGACAAGCGAGCAAGAGTCGTCTTTGGCATCACATTCAAGGAAGATCCGGTGTCTACCAACACATTGGACAAAGAGTCTGACTGACAGTTCATAGAAATGTGCAAAGCAAGATTGTGATTTTTACCCTCCTCGGGGAGTTCTTCATCACAGAAGCTTAAATTGTTGCAAGCAGTTATGTTGGCTATTATCCCATCAAAATGGTCAACAGTCACATCATGATCTACAAAAGCTTGATCCAAGACCTTCATCAGGGCTTCCCTGTGGGCTTCTGAATTCAACAGCAATGAAAGTATTGAGATTTTTGAAGGAGTCTGCATAAGCTGATCCACAATCTTGTATTCACTTCTTTTGATAAGCTTCAAAATTTCATCAAAGTCAGGATTGACATTGGTTCCACTGGATTGACCAACATCAATGTTTGTATTACTGACAGAAGTTTCCTCAGGATTCCCCACTGATGTATTGACAGGATTTTGTCCGGTTGCAGGAACAACAGGCTGCTTTGGAGGTAGTGGAGTATACACACGTCCACTTCTTGTTACTCGACTCACATCAGCGATGTTCACGACAGATGAAAGAGTAGGTAAAGGAACTTTTTGTCCATCCTTTATCATTGTTGCATTGTAGTTGTATGGAACTGCCTTGTCAGAGTCATAAGGAACAGGTCCAGGTAGACAAATGATCAAAGGAGCAACAGGAACCCTTGGCTTGTTGTAAGTAACTTCTATGCGCTCAGGCATGTTGAAATGAGGAACGATGACGTTAATTGTAGGCATTTCCGAGTTGATATCTGAGACTAAAAGCTCATGCGGATAACATCCTATCATGTTAACTTCATTTTCATTCCTATTTCTGTAGATCTGAATAGTACCATTATCCAACAGAACTTGGAGATCTCTTCTCACAATCGAACATCCGTGAGGATCTATACAACATATGCTACAGGAACCATATTGATGCTGGCGAAAACTCGGCCCTCGACAGAGAGTGGCGTGCATTTGTACCAAATCGGCTCTTGAGTAGTTGATATTATAGACTCGGTACGGACCAGGACATCCATACACCATGTTTACAACATGCCCTCCATGATTGGGCAGCGGATTTGCTTGCACATTAGGATTCAAATTTCTGAAAGAGAGGAGATTAGATCTAACCAACCTCTGAACTTCATGTTTCAAAGCTATACAATGCTCGAGATCATGGCCAGGTGCTCCTTGATGATAAGGGCATGGGACCTCTGCTTTGTACCACCATGGGAGTTTCTCAGGTACTGGTGGTGGTGCTTTAGTTTGAACAAGACCTCTTTCAATCAAAGCAGATACAACTCTGTGTAAGTCATTGGAATCGGATCAAACTGTGGAGCTCTTTGCACACGATTTTGATTATTGTTCAACTGCTGAGCCTGTTGTCGAGGCTGTTGTTGTTGAAACTGCGGGGTAAATCCCGGATTTGGTGCTGTATTAACGACTGGCGCAATAGCAGCAATCTGTTGTCGACGACTGACATTTCCTCTTGGCCTCCCTTGGGATACCATGTCAACACTTTGTTCTTTCTTCTTTTGGAAACCACTTCCGAACTTTTTGGTTCCGCTTGAAGATCCACCTTCTTTAGTCAGACGTCCGGTTCGGACTCCTTCTTCTAGACGCATCCCCATGTTTACCATTTCGGTGAAATCACTTGGAGCACTAGCAATCATGCGTTCATAATAAAACGGACTGAGAGTATTCAAGAAGATCTTTGTCATCTCTTTCTCTTTTAACGGTGGATTAATCTGAGCAGCAGTTTCTCTCCATCGTTGGGCATACTCTTTGAAAGCTTCATGGTCTTTCTGAGCCATGGATCGGAGCTGATCTCTGTCTGGAGCCATATCCGAGTTGTATTTGTATTGTCGGACAAAGGCCTCACCTAGGTCATTGAATGTTCGAATATTAGTGCTATCCAAGCCTGTGTACCACTTCAGTGCGGCACCAGTTAAACTGTCTTGAAAGTAATGGATAAGCAACTGATGATTATCTGCATAAGTAGACATTTTTCTGGCATACATCACAAGATGACTTTGTGGACAAGAACTACCTTTGTACTTCTCAAAGTCAGGGACCTTGAACTTAGCCGGTATTTGTACACTGGGAACCAAACATAGCTCCTGGGCATTCTTTCCAAACAAATCTTTTCCACGAATAGCCTTGACTTCCAATTGAATCTTGTTAAACTGCTCTTGGAGATCTCCCACAAGATTACGCTGATTTGTGCTATCACCTTGATCATGATAAATCTCATTGCCATCATAAGGAACAGTGTGAACCGTAGGGGTCGGAACTGTCATAGTGGGTTGAGAAAGTGCCATAGTGATTTGGGAAAAAGTTACCCCTGATTTGGAGTGAACAGTGAACTTTGTGCAGCGGGCGCTTCAGTTGTGGATGTTTGAACTCCAGAGAAATTATGGCGGAATCCTGTACCAAAACTGAAAGGCGGGCCCCAACCTTCTGGCATGGAGAAAGATGGAATACCGAATGCAACCGTAGAAACTGGAGTAGTGACTTCAGATGTTACCGTTGCTTGACTGTTAGGTGGCGGCTGCTGATTCTGTGCGGCCATTAAAGAGTCAACCAGAGTAGTGAGACTTTCCAATTTTTCCTGAAGGGTGGTCACCGTACCACGGAGCTCAATATTCTCTTGTTCAGAGTGTTCCATTACTCTTCTTCTGCTTGAACGAGTATTGTATCTGTGATCTGATTGCGAGCGCGGTCGAGAAACTTTGAGACGCGACAGCTTGACGATCTATTGGAGAAAGATCCAAAAGATGAGACTCTATACACCATACTCGATATGCAGAATGATGTATGCAAAAAGAAATTTATGATTTTTCCAAACATTTTAAAGATTATTTCCTTGCAAACATTTGAACATAAACAAATCTTTTATTCATTTTTTTTTATTGCAATAATGGGAAATGTTACAACATTGGAGCGTAGCTCCTTACAGAAGCAAATTATAAAAAGCTAAACAAATCCTAAGCATCTTCATCAGACGAAGAACCAAATGCATTGTGCAGCTTGAGCTTCATGATTTCTTTCCCATAGTGAGCTTTCAATTCGGCCTTTTCGGTCCTCAGTTTGTCAACAACATTCTTCCAATCATCAGGAGTCGGAGCGTTGCTTGTTGAGCCTTCCAGATTTTTCTTGCTTTCTTTGATATACCTCTTGATTGCAGCGTCTTTCTGACGAATCTTCTCATCCTTACTCATGAGCCATCCATCTTGATAATAGAGAGTTTCTTCGTGATCTTTCACTCTTTTCTTCAACTTTCTATTTTCCACCTCAGTGCTACGAAACTTTTCTTCCCAAGCATCTTTTTCTGTCCTCATTTTAGCCAAAGTGTCTTGGTATTCCTCCATAGTGGGAATGTTGGGTCGTTGAGACACTGCAGGAAACATGGGTTTTTCATAAGTATAAGGCATTTGAAACTCTTTTGCTCTTTTCTTTACCCAGCAGGTGTAGGCGTCCATGGCAATGCAATTTCTTTCCTCACCTTTTTCTTTCCATCGGATGTCGTACCAAGCTCTCACCATTCTTGCTTTCAACCTTTTAGGATTATCCCCTTCTCGGTAGAAGTAACCTTCCACTGTAGGACCAATGGGTTTAATTGAATTTGCATACCCGAGTTGTCGTCGGGCTAGGACCGGATTATAGTTAATTCCTCCTTGTGTACCAATGAGGGGTACGTTGGCGAACTCTCCACAACTATCAATGGTTTCTGTACCACAACGAGCCAAGATATACCAACGAATATCATGATTAGTAAGAGACATAAGTCTTCGAGGCCAACGCAAGCCTTCTCGGTTTTCCGTGAAAATAGGAGACTCAGGTAAGTGTGAAACAATCCATTTGAACAACAAAGGTGCACAACATACAATGATTCCACCGCCTTGGCGATTCCTATGATGGACAGAGAAATACATGTCACCAAGCAAAGTCGGAACAGGATTTCCAATCAGAAAGATCTTTATGGCATTGATATCAACAAAGTTGTCGACATTGGGAAACAGAACCAACCCATAGATGAGCAAGGCTAGTATAGCTTCAAAAGCTATCATGCTACCAGTTTCGATGAAATCAAAGGCTTTCTTTATTAGGAAGTGTGAAGTTAAACCCAGGAGGTTTCCTTTGGTAGTCCAATTACTCTCTACTTCAGACTTTTTCATGTGGATACTTGATGCAATGACGTGTGACTTAGGAATGGCTTCCAAACCATTGAAGGGTATCTTGTCAGACACAGGAATACCTAAAAGATTGGCATATTCTTCCAAGGTCGGTACCAACTGGTAGTCTGGAAAGGTGAAACACCGGTAGACGGGATCATAGAACTGAACCAGAGTTTTGAGAAGTCCTTCATCAACATGAGTATTCAGGATAGGCAAAAGCTTTCCATAACTTTTCCTAAAATTAGAAGGATCTTGTACAGAAGATGCTAACTCTATCAGTCTTTCTACATCAGGCGCTTTGAAACCGTACTTTTGGTATACCTTTTTTCCATAACTTAATCCTATAATGTTTGCAAAGAAAATTCTCTAAATTTTTTGGAAAAAATCATGTTTTTTTTGGAAAAAGATGGGTTTTTTAATGAATGTATGAATGCATGGATGCATGGATGCCACATATTCAAACATGGTAAAGCAAACATGGTAGTTCAAACATGGTAACACTAACATGGTACTACAAACATGGTACACAAACATGGTAACGCAAACATGGTAACGCATAGGTTCAAAGGTCCAAAGTCACGAGCATGAGGTCAGAGAACCAAAAATGGGATAGTTCTAGTTAATCACCTGCACAACATGTTCTACTGATACGTCAGAGTCTACATTTTTCTTTCGGATATTACCGGCTTTCCACAATTAAACTCATGAGCCAGCAATATTCTCAAGAAAAACTCGTCTGAGTGTGGTTCTCCGCATGACAACTAATCCAAGTCTTCACCTGAATAGTTTCTGCACCACAACCTAATAAGGCCAGGATGGGTTGGGGTTCTACGGCCAACTCAGCTTCTACAGTTCAATGAAAGTAATAATGTCTTCGCTACGAAACATGCTAAACATATATTACCAACAAGGAACCTCCACTGAGCGGAAGGATTCTCACGTGCGCCTGCACATGACTATACCCTCCACCTAATTTCTTATGTGTACTTAATCCGGGTTAGGATTTGTCCATAATGTATCACTTGTAACAGAACCACGCAAGTAACAGAACCAGAACCACACATATAACAAAAAATGAAATGAAAAATAAAGCAAATAGAATTAACCCTTCCTTTGGAAACAATAAAAAGATGATCCCCAGTGAAGTCGCCATTTTTCTGTCGCGGGCGAAAAATCGTTTTGTTCCTTTTTTTTGGGATGAGACACCTGATGCCTTCTTTGGGCTCGAGTGCTCAAAAAATGATTTTTCTTTTGTACCGACCAAACTTTTTATTATTTCCAAAGGAGGAAAAGGAAAAAAGCTGCAATAACCTAAAAGTGGGGGAGAGATCTTTGGGTAAGAGGGTTGGTTATACGAAGGGAAGGTATTAGCACCCAACGTATCTATAGTACTCTATAGGTTTCTTTGCTTTGTTTTTCATCCTTTGTTGGTGGAGGTTCTTGTGAAATAGGTGGGACCTAAGGTGTTTGTTTGATTATGCTCGCAAAGATCATCGCGATCCTCTGCATACATATCCCTTAGAGGGAATCAGAGCATCTGTAGCTCGGGGTCTACGGGTGCTAAGGTTTGAATGTTTTTTTTGTTTTGTTTTGCTCGCCAAGGATACGACCTTGTGCCTACGTATTCTCAAAGGGATGTTGAGAAAGTCAGAGCAATCGTAGTTCCCACTTATGCTAGTGGAAGCAAAGGAAAAGAGACAAATGTCATCTAAATGTTCGATGTATCTAATCTATATCATCACATACATCTGTTTGTTTTTTGTTTGAAAATCTTTTCATTATAAGCCCTGGGCTGTGCCACTTATGGCGCTTAGAATGATAAAGATGTTTTTGTTTGTTTAACCAGCCTTGTGGCAAAAACTTTCAATGAAGTCAGCCTTGTGACAAAAAGTTTTGATTAATCAGCCAGCCTTGTGGCAAAAGTTTCAATGAAGTCAGCCTTGTGACAAAAACTTTGATTAATCAGCCAGTATGGTGGCAAAACGGTTTGATTGATTAGCCAGCCTTGCGGCAAGAAAAAGTTTGATTGATTGATTGTTTGTGATGATATAGAAGAGATACTCCTATCATAGAGATGATAAATGTCTAATCTCCTAGGGTATTTGTTTTGGATATTTGGGATGCTTATAAGAAGCCTGTGGGTCCTTGTACGAAGCCCAAGAGGAGGCTATCCGAGGGTCCTTGCATTGTAAGCCCAAGAGGAGGCTATGGGAGGGACAATCCAGGGTCCTTGCATTGTAAGCCCAAGAGGAGGCTATGGGAGGGTCACTCGTTTGTACAAAGCCCAAGGGGAGGCATGGTATAGTTGGTCTGAGCTCTTAGAGCGATTTCACCGGGAAACCATACTCTATGTCCTAACCTAAACTAGTGGAGATTCTTTGCACGAAGCCCAATAGGAGGCTATGGGGAACCTAGTGTTATACTAAGTTGAACAAGCACACATATCACACATATGAGCAAACATGAACAAGTATGAACAAACATGAACAGGTATGAACAATTATATATATGACAAAGTGTGTGTATATAATGGAGTTTATGAAGGAAATATACCTGTAAGCATGATCCGTTTGTATACACGGGGGCTCGGGACTTATACTCGAGGAGAGGTCCACTTGAATTTATTCAAAGCTATGTAAACAGGTATTTACAAAGGGGCTTGGGACTTATACCTACATGGAGGCCCATGATATATTTTTGGGAAGATTTAAAGAAAACCTTCATTTTTGATTTGTTATTCAAAGTTAAGAAACAAATTAATCGAGGTATGTACAAAAAAGTGTATGTACAAAAAGGCGTACAATGAAATACCTAATTTCATGTACGGGAATGGGACTTAGACCTATGTGGAGGCCCCTGTTTTATTTTATAAAACATGGTTGATTGTTATTAACAGACGCGTTGTTTGAAAAACTGTTTGAAAGTTTGTTTTGAAAGAAGTTTTCTGTACAAAGAAAAACTGTACAAAGAAAGACGAAAGGGACTTATACTCTCTAATATTCGAGAGGCCCCATGTTTTATTTTCATAAAACATGGTGGATGGTTTTTGAAAAAAGATGGTGAGGTTTGTTGTTTAAAAACTGTGAAGGTTTTGTTTTGAAGAAGTTTTCTGTACAAAGAAAAACTGTACAAAGAAAGACGAAAGGGACTTATACTCTCTAATATTCGAGAGGCCCCACATCGCTTTGAAATCAATTGATCAATTAAAAAGATTTAATCAATAGTTTTCTTTGAAAAATCAAAAAGAAATGGTTTATCGTTTTTTTGGAAAAAATCGCGATCGCTCGTTTTAAAATGATTCGAATTTGACAAAAGTCAACTTAATTAAGTTAAAATCAAATTTTAATGCTTAATTAAGACCTAAGTGGTTATGGTTTGATCACAAAACTATTTACAAGTGATTAGGTTTGAAAATTAGATGAAAAACAATATTTAAAGTATTTAAAAGTACTTAAAAATGTATCATTTTAAACCTAATTAAAAACATATTAAATAAATCCTTTTTTGTGATTTTTTTTGATATTGTCAAAATATGTATATTAAATAAGAGGTGTGTAAAAAATGAATGAAAAATGAATTGATTTGATTGGTTAAATTAAATGATGAAGTTTGTTAAAAAATGAAAGAAAAATAGTGTCAAAAAATTGGTTTTGATCCTACCAGGGTTTGAACCCACGCTCTCTCTCTTATTAGCCAAAACATTTACCAACTGGGCTGCGCGCGCAGCTTGTAAGTATAACGCATCCATTTGATTATATTTTAAACTCAACTTTTGAAATTTCTGAATCAAAAATGGCGCCAAGAACACACCTTCAACTGAATTTTGAAAATCTCCAAAACTGAACCAAATTGATCAAGTGAAGGGTCTATCTCACTCGGTTTTTCACAAGGATCATGATGGTGCCCTCATAATTCATTTATTTTTGCTCTAAGGTGATCAATTTTGTGATGAACACGAAGAACCCTAATTCTGAGATTGATCATGAAATCGTGTATGTGCAAGTTATGATGCAATTGATTGAGGGTTAATGATCCTCATAGGTGCAGAAACAAGATGGTATGCTCACATTTCATTTATGATGCGTGCAAATATGAGTTTGAAGTTCAAGTGACTTACCTTCAGAAACGGCCAAACTGGAAATCGAATTCTGCAAATGAGGGCTCCCAGATGTTGTTTCTTGATCTGAACACCTTCAACGAACCTTATGAAACATGTTTGAATGCTTGGAACTGTTTGGATTCATCTGTGTAAAGCTATGGAACCCGATCTGCAGTATGGCTCAAGTGAGAATCATGCTATGTGATTTTGGAGTTACAGGTCATGGATGATGGTTGGAACAGCTCATATATGGTATATAGGATGTGTTTGGATGATTAGCTTAGACAGAAATGAGCTTGGGTGAGATTTGGCATGATAAGGCTCAATATGTGTTCATATGGAAGTGAGGTAGTGATTTTGAGTTCTTGGTGTTTTTGGGGTGTATGGATGGATCAAACAACTTCCAAATGACGTTTGTGAGTTGTGGGAAGCATCATTTTGCTCAGAACTTCAAAGGTTTAGAGGTTGAGCATTTTACCTCTTTGAAACTTAAGAAACTTGCAATTCAAGAAAGAAGAGAGAAAACCTATAATTGTGAGGTTTTGGTGTGAATTGAAGAGTGATTTGCACCTCTATTTATAGGCCAAGAGTTCTGAACTCAGACCTTTGCAAGTTGATCAAGAATTGGTGATTTGGCTTAAGAGATAAAAAGGAATCTTTTACATTTAATGCAAAATGGTTAAAGTGACCAAACCATGGTTAAAACTCAAGCTTCTTATCCTCTTCCATTCTGATCTCAAATCAGAAAAATATCTCCAATTATTGCCTCTATGCATCATTATTTGGATCATTTGGCAAATTGGCTCATAACTTAGTGAAAATGGCATGAAATTTCAAGTGATAAGTTCACTAATGTCAAAATTCAAAACCATAACTACACTTCAAATTTTTTCATGCTCTTGGACATTTTGGAAAGCTCATATTACACACTTTAAAACCCTAGTTGATAGTTTCTTCAAGATCTTTAAGGAAGTGGGTGAAAAAGATCCATGAACTTTGAAGAAAATGAGGTTTTAAGTGAAATTTTCAAAAGATACTAACTTTGAAGCTCCATATCTCTTAAATGGTTGATCTTTTGGAAAAAAATTATATGTGACAAAGTTGTTCATTGGATCAAAATCTACAACTTTCATGTTGGAAGTTTTTTTCAGTTTGTAGGTGAAATTTTGAGAAATTCCCTTCCAAAGTTTGGAAAAAACCATAAAAAACACTTAGAAATTTTTCTAAGTATGAAAAGTCAAACTTTTGACTTTTTGATTCTTGATTGATTTTCTTGATTTTTCTTGATCAAATGACTTCTCATATCATATATTGATGATTTAAAACTTCAAAAGTCATGGTTGACCAAAATTCCCCAAAAGTCAATGGTGATCTTGTACAGTTGACTTTTTCAGACGAATCGCGTTTCTGGAGATTTCAAATGAAACAGGCTATCCTCATCAAATGAATGGTATGAATGGATCATATTGAGGTATTGGAGGATATTGAATCATAGTTTGAGTTGTGACACCATGTCCTGATTAAAAAGGCAGTTGTTCAGTGAATTATGTCAAAAACCCTAATTGTCGACCAGATGAAATTGATGATTGTAGATCTTGAATTGAGACATAATTTCCATTGTATATTGTCATAGGGATTATTTGAAGATGATTGAAACCTTTTATTGACTTCCTGGGGATTTTTAGGGTTTCCCAAATGTGATCCCTGATTTCAGTCCCTGATAGTTCAAAAACCCTGATCTGAGGACTTGTCTGATCAATCTTTGTATAGGAGATGTTCTGAGCCAATGGATTAGGTCAAAATGATGCACTTGGGGTCTTGAGGTCATGTCCCAAGTCTTTAGGTCAAATCCTGAGCAAAAGTCAGGAGTATGCTATCTTCAGTCAAAACCCTAATCTGGTTGGTTCAGAGCCTTTGAGCTTGTTGAAATGAATCTCTGAGGACCAAATGTTGATTGTTGATGAAGATGATTCATTTGAAATGAAGGGAGAACAAAACCCTAATTGATTGTTGCTTGTACTGATGAGTGATTTCTTGATTAAATCCTGCTGAGCACAAGTAGCAAACACAAGCTATGCATTTTGTTAGAGATGCAAATGATGCATATGCTATGATATGAGGTGGTGTCTTAGGTCAGAAATTGGGGTATGACAGTTACCAAAGGACAAAACACAAAATAAATTTGCTGCAACAATAAAGAAAGTAATTTGTGAAAATTCTCTACTCTTTCATTAGGCAGCCAACTATTTAAATACAAGAAGAGATTTTGACCTAAAGGGCTATTCCGAAAATGGGCCAGATCCAAACAACTAGGAAAACATGAAACAACATAAAAAATAAAACTATTATTTTGTAACAAATCCTTGAAGCCATTTGGGCTTTAGTTTAATTCGAGTGGACCTAGCATCAGAGATGCAATCCGAATTTTTATTATGTGTAGAAAGAAATAATTTGATGGGTTAAATTAATTAGAACATCTTTCATATTGGCTAGAAGAGGTCTCTTTTTCAAATACTAATTCCATTTTTTTAAGAATAAAGAAGTCATAAATCAAATGGAGACAATTAGCAAGAGTGTATCCAAACTCTACTCCTATGTTGTTTGGCTGAATCCCTAAGTCCCCTTGCTTATGCCATATAGAGTTTGTAACACCTGTTTCATGGCGGGCCTGAGTTCTTTGGGACATTAAACACACTAAAATGATAACTCTGTTATTATTTTTTATCATTTCCACTACATTTTCATTAAAACAAATTAGACTTTGATATACTAGCCCTTGCAAATCCTTGTTTAAGATTTTATGTATTGCGAATTGGGCGAGAGTCACATGCTCCGTACCTTGCATTAAAATTGCGGGTTTGGATGATATAAGCTCAAATAAAATCACTCCAAAGCTATACACATCACTTTTATCACTTACCCTTTTGATATCATAGTAATCTGGATCAACGTAAGAACGCGTTCCTACCGGAAGATTTGAAACATAAGTAACATAGTCCGGAAGAAGCTGCTATAGTCTAAAATCTGCAACTTTAACAGTAAAATTTTCATCCAGCACAATATTACTTCCTTTTTGTAACGATGGACGATACATGAGTCATGAAGATATACCAAGGCTTTTGCTGGTTCAATGGCAATATTCAATCTATTAGACCATGATAATGTACTACACGAAGATCCATGACGATGATGTAAAAGAGTTCCATTAGAGATGTATTTGTACACTAGCATATGCTTGTCGCTATGACAAGAACTGCAGGCATAGAGTAAAACCAGGTTTTGATGATGCAATTGACTTAAGATCTCAACTTCATTCATAAATTGCTTAACGGTTTTGTTCGTCTCTTCATGGAAACATTTTATTGAAACTTCTCTACCATCTTTTAGTTTTCCTAAACTTAAAGTATGCATTCAGTACTTTTTCATTAAAATTTGCAGATAGGTTTTTTAGCTTCTTACCATAGTAGACACTGCCGAACCCTTCATTTTCTAGGAAATTGTCAAAATGGTTTGTGGTTTCTTCAAGTTCATCATGGTGGAAGATTTTGAAAGCTGAGATAAATGAGACTAGTATAGTAAGAATTGCGAATCAAATTTCAGACATCATGATAAAAGGAGTGCAGGTTGAAGTGTTCAAGAAATTAAGATTTATGATGAATGTAGATAGCTTAGACATAATGAATTACGTGGTGTGTTGAGATTGTAATTCCTTGTGTCGAAGCATGTTGCTCGACAGAAACAAGGTCGTGTCAATTAGCCTAGTGTGTATATCGATTTGTGTTTTTCGAATTGTCGAAGGAGTTGTCTCAACTGGATTTCGACTTAGGCCTAGTTTTGTAGGTAATAGAATTAGGTATTTTGGGCTTTGGCTTAGGGAGCAAGTAAGCTCAACTATAAATAAGGAGTAACCCCAATTGTTGTAAACACTTGAGAATTGTAGTTGCAAAGAATATTTACAGTTTGTAAGCAGAGAGAAACTCTACAGATATTCATCTTCTTCCCCTATTTTTCGTTAAACCTCAATCTTCTTCTTTCCAATTATATTTTCTTTCTTCTTCCATTAACAATTGCGGTGAAAAATCATCTTGCAATCAAGGTTGGTTGATTCACTCGAGTGAAGAGTGAAAAACAAGAGAAATTCTATCGGATTGATTGAATCTTGTTCATTAAAATTGATTTGTATTTCTCCATAAGTTTGGCATAATTCCCAACACTTTCTCCATAGTATTTCTTCCGTTGTTTCATCTAGAAAGTTTGTCACGTAAAATGTTAACGTTTGAGTTTGATGTCGGCTTCGCTCTCTCCATTGTGTTACCGATGTCCATCCTTGGGCTTCCACTACAAGAAATGTGCTCCGCACCCACGTGAATTTGTGACGTGGTAAAAACGTGGCTAGAAATTGGTGGTTCCGACGTGGTATCCATGTCGCTAATCATTTTATAAATAAAATATTGATGATAACATTAAAATGGGGGGAGTCAGAGATATTTTTTTATATAAAACATTAGCGACGTGTCCTTAATGTCGCTGTTATTAAATTAATTTTAAAAACATTATAAACGCTAACAACCAAATGGAGGGAATTCTGAAAATTTGAAATTTTTGGTTGTGTCATGAGATGCACGTCGCTACACTTTATTGGGAACATCCACTGCCATCTGTCTAACTTGACTCAGTAAACGTAATATATGAGTTAGCCGTTGGAAATTTGCGTTGGGGTTCCCACATCGCAACTAGTGACATGTAATGCACGTGGCAAATTTCTGACCGGTGTAGCATTAGCGACGTGATTTTCACTTCGCTGCGTTGAGTCATGAAAACCACGTCGGTAAAAACCTTTATATCAGTAACGCCATCCCTCTTTCTTCCTTCCTTCATTCCTCCCTCTTTCTTCCTTCTTCATTTATCTCCCCTTCTTCCTCACTTCTCCGGATCCCTTTTCCACCACCAACACCACATTTTTCTCCCTTCCTTTCTTCCACCACCACCAACAGATTTTCATTCTTCTTCTTCACACAATAGGTAAATGTTAATTGCTTTATTTTTATTTAATTTTTTTTGGAGCAATAAAGAATATATATATATATATTTCCAAGAACAGTGTATTACATGCTGATCCAACGGATCCAAGCGTCAAAAAGACAAAACAAGGTAAAAGAAACTATAGCTCATTAGCATAAAGCGACAGAGCCCTATCTTTTTGAATTCTGCCCTTAATTCTATACTGAATTTCTTGTATATCTAACTGTTCCTCTTTTGAAGGGAGAAACACTCTCTTATTTCGCTTTATCCAAACATGGTAGATTGTCTCAGCAGTGCACACCTTTAGCAACTTAGCTCTTTTACTTTTGCCTCTAGTTTGAGCAATGATCCAAGGCAATTATCTCTCCCATTCATATCGTCTATGACCAATCTTCATCAACTGCAGCAACATAGACCAAAGTCTACGAATTTCTTCACATTCGAAAAATAGATGATTACAAGATTCAAGGTCCCTGCAAAACAAACAAAGTCCATATGTTTGAACCCCAAACTTCTGCAGCCTATCCTTAGTTTGGAGTCTTCTTTGACAAGTCAGCCACATAATGAAGATGGCTCGAGGGCTAGCACCGTTGCCTCTAATCAGATTCCTCCAAGGCACATTTGCTCTACTACCTCTAAGTTCTTCATACATCAGTCTGGTTATATAAGTACCTGCAGTTACAAACTGATTCCAAGCAGCAGGATTAAACAAGACATCCCTGTATTTAAACATAGCTTTCAGTATCCATGAGTCAGATTGTTTGGACACATAAGTACTAGCATCACAGTTTCGCAGGTAGAAGTGATTAATCCAGGTTATCCACATCCTATTTTTATTTAATTTTCGTTTACATAATAATCTCTAATATTTGATTTTTTTTTTGTAGTTGAGGTTTACTTAGCTTGAAGATATCAAACATTGTTGGTGTATTCGGGAGTTCATTTCAAAGCTTGGTAGAGGTAAATTTTCAGTTTTAACAATATAATTTTTAATTAATTTATGTGTTTGTTTAAAATTTTGGTGTTGTTTGTTTGGTGTTGTTTGGTTGTTGTTGATATTATTGATTTATGTTGTTTAGATTTAGTATATATTAAAATTAGTTTTAATTTGATTATAATAAAAAAATATATATTTTTTTTTGTTATAACAGATTTTATAATATATGTAGGTATATTATTGATTTATGTTGTTTAGATTTATTATATATTATTATATTTAATTATAATAGGAAAATATTTTTGTGTGTGGTTATAACAGATTTTAAAATATATGTAATATTTATATGTGTGTATGTATGTGTGTATATATATATATATATATATATATATATATATATATATATATATATATATATATATATATATATATATCTATATATATATATATATATCTATATATATATATATATATATATATATATATATATATATATATATATATATATATATATATATATATATTCAAATCTATTTTATTATTTATAAAAAAACAGATTATGTTTTATTTAGTAAAATAAAATATATAATTAAAAACATAATGAAAAACAGAATATTTTTTATTTATTAAAAACAGAATTAATAAAAAAAATAGATTATTTATTAAAAACATAATTATTAAGAAAATAGAATATGTTTTATATAATATAACAGGTAAATATAATATAATAGATTATTAAGAAAACAGAATATGTTTTATATAATATAATAGGTAAATATAATATAATAGATTATTAAGAAAACAGAATATGTTTTATATAATATAATAGATTATTTATTAAAAACATACTATATTTTTTTTAATAGGTAAATATTAGTAATTATTACAACAAATTGTATTTTTAAATATATTATATTTAGTAAAACAAATCTATAAACATAATATATAATATATTATTTTATTTTTATTAAAAACATAATTCATTTTTAAATAAATAATATTTATTAAAAATAGAATCTATAAAAAACAGAATTTATAAATTAGAATCTATTAAAATAGAAGTTAAAAAAATAGAATGCATTGTATGTATTATATGTTTTTTTTTAAATAGAGAATAATAGTTATGTATTAAATTTTTTTATTAAATATGTATTTAAAACAAACACATAATATTATTATATGTATTATTTGTTAAATTTGTAGCATATAATGTGTTAGTATAAAATATAGACTAATAATGTAGATTACTTTAAAAAAATCGAATATATAGTATATAATATGTAGATTACTTTTAAAAAAAAAAGAATATATAGTATGTATTATATGATAGATTTTTATTATATGTTTTTTTTTTTTTTGAAATAGAAAATAATAGTTATGTATTAATTTTTTTTATTAAATATGTATTTAAAACAAATACATAATATTATTATATGTATTATTTGTAAAATTTGTAGCATATAATGTATTAGTATAAAATGTAGATTAATAATGTAGATTACTTAAAAAAAAAAGAATAAATAGTATGTATTATATGATAGATTTTTATTATTTTTTTTTTGAAATAGAAAATAATAGTTATGTATTAAAAATATTTTATTAAATATGTATTTAAAACAAATACATAATATTATTATATGTATTATTTGTAGTATTTGTATTTAAAAAATATTTTATTATTTGTAGCATGTATTAGTATATAATGTAGATTAAATAGTTAAAAATTTACTCATATGAAATTGTATGATTGCACAAATATGCAGTATGGAATATTATCTGTACTATCGTAGTTGGATGTACGATAGATTGGAACCAGGAAGACGTGCACTTAAACCAAATTTCGTAGAAGGGGTTGATGGGTTTATCAAGTGAGCATTTGTTCAGGAATGTTGTCGAAGCGAAGGAGGGATTAGGTGTCCTTGTCTTAAATGTGAATGTAGACGTATAATTAGTGATCCAAAGACTAGCAATTCGCATGCTTCAAGTAGTAGACCGACTATGGAATATGAGGAAAACTTTAATCTGATCGGTGATATGGTTGAGGATGATTTTGGTGTGAATGTGACATATGATCAACCCGAAGATTTTGATGGGGAAGAGTTGCCAAATGAGGAAGCACAGAGATTTTATCAGTTGTTGAATGAGATGAATATACCGTTGTTTGAGGGGTTGTCGGACTCAAAATTATCAATGTGTGTGAGATTATTGGCTGCCAAGGCAAATTGGAATGTTCCTTATCAGTGTTTGGAATTCTTCACAAAAATGATGTTGGACTCGACTCCTATGAAAGACAACTTGCCTACAACTTTTAATGATGCAAAGAAGTTGGTGTCGAAGTTAGGTCTGAGTGTAAGAAAAATTGACTGTTACATTAATGGTTGCATGTTGTTTTATGATAATGAGTTTGGTACTAATGATGGATTGTTGGAGGAATGTAAGTTCTGTGAGAGTCTAAGATATCAAATTCAAAGTAAAGCTGTTAATCGTAAGCAAACACGTGTAGCAGTGAAGTCCATGTTTTATCTTCCGATTATACCAAGGTTAAAAAGAATGTTTGCTTCTATGCATAGTGCAAGTCAGATGACATGGCATCATACAAACAAAACAAGTCCAGGAACTATGCGACATCCATCTGATGGCGAGGCTTGGAAACACTTTGATCGGATACATCTTGATTTTGCCGCAGAACCTAGAAATGTCAGGCTTGGATTATGCTCTGATGGATTTACTCCATATGTCCAAGGGTCTGGAACTGCATATTTTTGTTGGCCAGTTATTGAAATCCCTTACAACCTCCCTCCTGAGATGTGCATGAAAAAACCGTACATGTTTCTTACATCTATCATTTCAGGACCGTCGAGTCCAAAAGTTGGAATTGATGTGTACTTACAACCTCTAATTGATGATTTGAAAAGATTGTGGATTGGAGAATGCACCTAGGATATATCCCGTAAACAAAACTTTACTTTGCGAGCAGCCTTGATGTGGACCATTAACGACTTTCTAGCATATGGCATGTTGTCTGGTTGGGGTACACATGGCAAAATGGGTTGTCTGCATTGCATGGGATATTCTAAGGCGTTTACCTTAGAAAAAGAGGGGAAGAGCTCGTGGTTTGACTGTCATCGAAGATTCCTACCAAGAAATCATACCTATAGAAGAAACAAGACAGATTTCAAAAAAGACGAAGTGGTAAAAGATCTTCCTCCGCCCCGATTGTCACCGGGTGCTGTATGGGACCAAGTTTGCCACCTACAAAAATTCACAGGTATTGGTAAAGCATGTAGAATTCCAGGATACGGGGTCGAACACAACTGAACAAAAAGAAGTATATTTTGGGACCTCCCGTATTGGAAAGATAATTTGTTGCGTCATAATCTGGATGTTATGCATATTGAGAATAATTTTTTTGATAATGTATTTTGATCTTACCGAGCAGATCACATGGCCAGCAACGGTGAAGCTTGAAATCCAGAACGGTTGAAGGGGAAAAAAGGTGGTTGTACCTGCAAGGCACTCCGATGCCAAAGTAAGTGTTTGAACAACAAGGTACAACAAAGTGAGAGATTTTGGGTAAGAAAAACATTACCTTTCCCTCAAGGATTAGACGACTATTTATAGGATTGTTCCACGCGAAAAAGGCTCCACTTTGCAAGGCGCTAGGCTAGGTAATACGCAAGCTGGCTGCTACCGAGCACGAGGCTGTAGCGTGCTCGGTGACGTCTAGCATTTTCCCGGAGCGGGCCGAGGAAGGATATCACGCGCGTGGCCAGGATGCCTTGGGCCGAAGACTGGATTTGGCTTAATTGAGGTAATTGGGCCGGTCCAGAACAGGAACCCCCCAAGTCGTTGCTTCCGCTTGTGGGAGTAACGACTTTGAGGATACTGGGCAAAGGAGTTCTGTCGGGGAAGCGGGTCTGATGTCTCCAAGGGGAATTACCCTGGGCTTCGAGGAGAAGAACGGTTAGGCCGTAAGCTAGGAAGCGCGTCGCTTCAGGGTTTTCAGTTGGGGGACGTATCGCATTTAATGCGTGATGATGGCTATCCTACCCGTAGGATACTAGGGTTAATGATGACCATTCTGTTTCCAGAGGTCGTGTGTGGCGCATGTGACATCCTCATGCACTTATAAATATCAAGGGTTGTCATTTTCCCCAAACTTTTCAAATTCTTTCCCTTCGCTCTCCCCTCTCTGTCGCCGATCGTGAGATCCGTCGCAACGTTTCTTCTTCAACCTTCATTTCTCCTTCCAGAATCTTACTTGTAAGTTCGTTTTTCCCTTCGTTTCCAGTTTTCTGTGCTTTGATTGTTCTAGAAATTGTCTGCATGTGGTTAGGGTATGGTTTTCGAGATGATTTTGAGGGAGAGTTTGAAGATTGTTGGTGGTAGACGGCGGAGATGATAAGCTTCTCCGCCGCTGACGGCCGTGAACGATTAGGTTTTTATTTTCGACTTTAATTTCTTATTTGCTTATTGTTATTGGGGGTTTTGATCACCTTTTAGTGCGTTTTTGGGTTTTTTCTTGAAAGTGTGTCATACTGACGCAACATGGATGTTCAATCTTCCTTTTGGCGCGAGTCACCTTCTGCTCGGCGGCTGTTTCCTCGGGAAGGATATAGTCGGGGGTCGCTTCGTCCCCGGGTTGTTGGTGCGCCCTATCACTCTGAGCGGTGGTGGAAGGGTGGATTTGATTGTACTGTCGAATTCACTGTTCTCCCATGTTTTTCAGGTGAGTATGACCGATCCAAGACGTCCTTCTACGCCGGGCTCATCGTCCGCGACTCCCCCGGATCAGCGAGGGTGCCTCTAGAGTCTTGGGTGATGCCGGAGGCGCTCGACATCGAGAGTTTTTTTATAGAGGATAGCTCGGACATTTTCCTGGAGATTGGAGGTCACGTGGATCCTGCGAGGGATGCGACCAAGAATGGGTGGTCCGTGCTTATCCCCGCAGAGGAGGACCGTATTTGTGATGTCTATGCCCCTGATTTGATCCCGATGTATGAGGTGGTATTCAGGGAGATGGGTTTTCGTGTGCCCTTTACTTAATTTTAGATGGCCATTTTTAACCATCTGGAGGTGGCTCCCGGGCAACTCCATCCAAACGCGATCGCGTTCATCAGGGCGTTTGAGCTGACCTGCTCGTATATGAAGATAGCGACGACCATTCCCTTGTTATTCTATATCTTCTAAGTGCAACGGAAGGTAGTTGATGGTCGTTTCGGATGGGTGTCCCTCAAACAGTCCAAGAAGATTTTCAAGTCTTATTCGGACTCGTTGAAAAATTATAAACCGCACTTCTATTTCATTCATCCCAGTCTCGGGAGGCTCGCGGCAGTGTCTTTGCCCGAGTGCCAACTTTAGATGTGCATGGTTGCCCGATCCTTAATGACATAGGAGAGCCCGTTACCACTCGGAGGCAGAAGTTTAGGTTCTTCTGGTCGCGGGACCATTTTGTGTATGGGACTGACCAGTATATTACCAGGGTATCGGACCTGGATGAGGATGCTCGGGCTGATTATGCCATCCTCCAGAAATATAAGCAAGGTCTCCCAATGGTCGCGAAGTTGAATCGATCGGGGAGGCCTGTGGTTGATGATAACGGGGATCCCATTACGGAGCCGGGTGTTATTAGTATAAAGGACCTATTGGCCAGTGGAACTGATAAGGGTGCAGTGGCTTATATGAGTATCTGCCCCCTTTCCCTTTTGTTTTTCTTTTTGTTTTGTGTTTGAATCCCTCTTTATAATAATGATTTATGATGGACTGATTCTTGTTTGTTTCTTTTTTTTCAGAATCGATGGATCGGGCACGCCACGATAGGATGCTCAAACAGGTGAGCAAAGCTAAAGCAGTTGTAAAAAAGAATGCTGGTCCCCGGTTGGCTGCTGTGCAGAGATCCCCGGCGACTAGTTCGAGCACTTCTTCCTCTTCTCCCGCGGCTGTTAGATCTCCGCTTTGGGCATTCAATCAAGGGGAATCATTGAGGCCTGCAGTGGTTCATCCTTCTCCCCTTCGTCAGCAACCGGATTCGGACGCTTTGGTCTGTCATAAGTGGCAGAGGGTTGAAGCCGTGGATCTGACTCAGGAGGAGGCTAGTGATGTCTTTACTCTGCCTTCATGTTTTCTCCAGCCTCGATTTTTCGAAGGAGGGCCCTCTCTGACTATCCCTCAGGCAGAGTCCCTTCACATTGAAGGCCTGGATCCGTCTGTTCGTTAGCGGTTCTTGGTGCAGGATGCCGCTGCCGTGGTCAGGGTCCTTGAGCTGGCTGCTTTGTATGCTCGATTGGCACCCTTATCTGTGGAGGCTGTGAGGAGGCTCGAGGAGGAGGTCAGGAGTAGGGCATCTGCACTCGAGGAGCGGGATTTGGAGCTGAAGGAGCAGGGTGAGGACCTGGCGGCCGTGAAGGCTCGACTAGAAGTTAAGAAAGATGCTCTGGCTGACGTGTAGGGGCAGTATACTCTACTCTACCGGACTCTGTATGGGGTGATGTTGTCTTCTTCGGTGAAGGAGGCTTCTCTTCACCGATCTCAGGCTCCTGCTGAGGATGAGACGGAGGAGGAGAAAGCCCTCTTGACCCGGGCAGATTTGATTCAGTACATACGAGTCCTAGGAGGTGACCGTGTTACTGCCGCCGAGGACACCTACAACTCCACTGTGGCCCAGCTTAAATTGAAGAACCCCGGGGTGGATTTGGTGACCAAGGGCACCGGGCCTTACCATCGTGTGGAAGGTGAGCAGATCGTTTCTCTAAATTTTGGGGAAGAGCCAGCGACCCAGGAGACCCGGATGGAAGAAAGTGTATGAAGTTTTATTATGTTTAAGTTTTTTGCCTGCGTGCCATTTGATCTTTTGTTGTGATGTACCGGGGGGAATGCCCCCCGTTTTTGGTTTGTAAGGATTTTACCGGCTCGGCCTTAATGATCGTTAGTCGGGCACATTTTCGGGCCTCCTGCTCGATTTTAATTTGAACGTACTTTATTTTTAACGTCTGTCTTTGCTGTTTCATGAAGTCTGTTGTTCATGCTTTTTGACTCCTTGGGCGGCGTGTCGCTGGTTTCCAATGGTTTTTCCTTTTAATGCTTTGTCTGTTTCCCAAACGCTTTTGTTCCCTTTCTTTTTTTCTATAAAAGGAGGTCTTATGGGCCTCTCCTTCTTCATTTTTACGCAGGAATGGGTGGCGCAAAGGGGAAGAAGGTTTCTACAGCCTCACGCTCCCGTGGAGTCAAGGAGGTGAAGGAGAAGAAGAAGAAGGTTTCGACCGGGTCTGCTTCCCGTTCTCAGGGGGCTCGCAGTCTGGATGTGCAGACTCAGTCTTCAGGTGTGAGGGTTGTGACCAACGTTGACGATTCTGAGACGGAGTGGGATGAGGACTGGTATCAGTACCTTCATTCGAAGGAGTTTGCACGTCGGAAAGAATGATGTGTTTTTTCTTTTGTTTAATGCATGTATTTTGTAATTTTCGTCGACAATAAATAAAGTGTCGTTGTTGTTGTTATAGTTTTTTGCTCATATTTTTCTTTAGTTAGGAGGTTTGCTCGATTATAATGTGTTAATCGCCAAGTGTGTGGAACTATGGTCGATGGTCGGGGACGAGTTCCTGGCGAGGGTGAGTCTCAGGCCTCGTTGTACTGAGTTCTGAGTCTCATGGCGTGAACGGTCCCCTCGCGAGCGAGGCATTCTGCCGTCATGGTACTTACACACGACGGGAATGCTCGGTATTCGTGCCCCCTGAAGGACAAGGAGTCTGCTCGATTAAGAGAGCGGGCTTTTGTCATTTTTTTTCATTATGAGGTGCTCGACGTGTACCTGGGTCGCACCTGCGTTTAACTGTAATACTGTTTGAGTTTTTCAGCGTTACAAGGTCAGGCGAGTTCTTCTCCTTGCAAGTTTTCTAAGTAGTATGCCCCATTTTCGGTCTTTGCTCGGATGCGATAGGGGCCTTCCCAGTTCACGGCCAGTTTGCCCTCGCAGAAATATTTATGGTTTCTCTTGAGTACCAAACTGTCTATTTCGAATTCTCGTTTGATGACCTTTGCGTCATGTCTTAGGGCAATTTTTTGTTTGAGCGAAGCCTCGTGCAGAGCGGCTCCTGTCCGGATTTCTTCGACCAGGTCTAGCTCTTCTCTGATGGCCTCGATGTTGCCTTCCGTCTTGAGGGGTTCCTCGACGCGCCTTGTGGGCACGTGTACCTCAACGGGGATCACGGCTTCTGTCTCGTATGTAAGTCGAAAGGGAGTTTCCCCGGTAGTAGAATATGGGGTGGTGCGGTAGGCCCAGAGGACGCTGTGCAGTTCCTCGACCCATCCTTTTTTGATTTCGTCCAACCTTCTTTTTAGGCCCCTCAGGATTACTCTGTTAGCGACTTCGGCTTGCCCGTTTGTCTGGGGGTGTTCGATTGATGCGAAGTGTTGTTTAGTTCCTAATTACGTGACGAATTCTTAAAAGCGCCTGTCAGTGAACTGGGTGCCGTTGTCGGTGATGATGGCCAGTGGCACTCCAAACCGAGCGAGGATGTTTCTTTTATATAAACGTAGCACGTTCAGGGACGTGATTTTGGCCAATGGCTCGGCCTCGATCCATTTGGTAAAGTAGTCGACCGCGACTATGAGGTATTTATTCTGGTTGCTTCTGGTCACGAACGGACCGAGGAGGTCAATGCCCCACCACGCGAACGGCCAGGGAGATGATAGAGACTTGAGTTCGTTGGGGGGTGCGAGGTGCATGTCCCTGAAGCGTTGGCACTTGTCACATTTCTTTAGGTATTCTTTCACGTCGTGCTGCATGGTGGGCCAGTAGTACCCTGCTCGGAGCGCTTTCCTGGCGAGGGATCTTCCTCCTAGGTGTTGGGAGTTGATTCCCTCGTGTATTTCTCGGAGTATGTGGGGGGTTGTGCCCTCGTCGACGCATTTGAGGAGGGGAATGGAGAACCCCCGTCGGTAGAGTCGATTTTCGACCAGGACGTACGAGCAAGCTCTTCTCCTGATTACGGAGGCTTATTTAGGGTCGCCCGACAGGAGGTCACTTGTCAAGTAGTTGTATACGGGGGTCATCCAGCAGGACGCATCTCCTATCACGTTCACGTGTGTTAGCCCGGTCGAAGGATCGGTGCTGGGTCTGGGCAGTATCTCTTGGATCACAGACTTATTGCCCCCGTTTTTCCTTGTGCTGGCCAATTTTGACAAAACATTTGCCCGGGAATTATATTCCCTCGGGATATGCTTTACCTTGGATTTTTTGAACCGGGCCATCCTTTCGCGCAAGAGGTTCAAGTACTCAGCGAGATGGTCGCTTTTGACTTGGTATTCACCCGAGACGTGCGACGCCACCAGTTGGGAATCAGTGAACACTTCGATCTCTTCGGCCTCTATGTCGTTAGCGAGACGTAATCCGGCGAGTAGTGCTTCGTACTCCACTTGGTTGTTGGAGGTTGGGAAAGAGAGCGACAATGATACTTCTATTAGTGTTCCTTCTCCGTTTTCCAAGATGATACCTGCCCCGCTTCGTACTCCGCTTGGTTGTTGGAGGTTGGGAAAGAGAGCAACATTGATACTTCTATTAGTGTTCCTTCTCCGTTTTCCAAGATGATACCTACCCTGCTTCAGTTTCGGGGAAGGCCATTTCGGCTATGAAGTCTACTAGGACCTGTGCTTTAAAGGCTTTCCTTCCTTCATACTTTATGTCGAATTCTTAGAGTTCTAGTGACCAGCGGAGCATCCTTCTGGCCATGTCAGAACGTCCGAGTAACTGCTTTATGGGTTGTTCGGTGCGCACGACTATGGTGTGTGCTAAGAAGTAGTATCTCAGTCTTCTGGTCGCGGTTATTAGTGCGAGTGCGACTTTCTCGATCTGCTGGTACCTAACCTCGGGGCCTTGGAGCGATTTGCTCGTGAAGTAGATGGGCCCCTGGCCCTCTGGGGTTTCTCGGATGAGGGCCGCGCTGACAGCCTCGGCGGCGACAGCAAGGTAGAGGTAGAGGATTTCCCCGTTCTCAGGCCTCGAGAGGACAGGTGGGCACGAGAGGGCTCGTTTGAGATGGGAGAGGGCACACTCGCATTCGTCTGTCCATTCGAAAGCGGTTTCCTTATGTAGGAGTTTTAAGAGTGGGAGGGCATGTTGGGTTGATTTGGCCACGAACCTGGATAGTGATGTGAGCATTCCGTTTAGGGATTAGATGGATTTCTTCGAGTTCGGCGTTGGGAAATCTGAAAAGGCTCTGCACTTGTCCGGGTTTGCTTCGATTCCTCTTTCTGTTAGGTAGAAACCGAGAAATCTACCCACTCGGACTCCGAAGGTGCATTTTTTCGGGATTAAACCTCATCTTGCACTTTCGGCCCTGTTCGAAGACTTTTCTGAGGTGGACGGCATGATCGGTTTCCTCTTGGGATTTGACGATCATATCGTCCATGTAGACTTTGAGCATATCGCCGATTTCCGCCCGGAATACTTTGTTCATCATTCGTTGGTACGTTGCTCCGGCGTTTTCCAGGCCGAAGGGCATTACGTTATAGTAGTAGTTGCCCGATTCAGTCATGAAAGCCGTGTATTTCTTGTCTGTTTTAGACATGGGTATCTGGTTGTACCCGGAATACGCGTCCATAAACGATAGTAATTTAAAACCCGTGGAGTTATCGACTAATTTATCTATGTTAGGTAGGGGGTAAGCGTCTTTTGGGCAAGCTCTATTAAGATCGGTGTAGTCAATGCACATGCGCCATTTTCCATTAGCTTTTTTTACAAGTACAACATTGGAGAGCCAAGTAGTGTACTTGGTTTCCGTTATGAATTTAGCCTCTAAGAGGTCCCTAACAGCTAATTCGGCCGCAACCGTTTTCTCCGGGGACTGTTTTGTCTCCTCTGGGCGATGGCCTTGCACGTGGGATCGATCGTCAGGTGGTGACATGCTACTTCCGGGTCGAGGCCGGGCATCTCAGCCGCGCTCCAAGCGAACAGGTCGACATTCTCCCTGAGGCAGGCCTTGAGTTGTCTCCTGGCCAGTTCGGGCAGGTCCGTCCCGATCTTGACTCCTTTGGTCGGGTCGTCACCGAGGGTTATCAGCTCGAAATCATTGTCGGGGATTGGACGGAGACCCTCCTTTGGTGTCTTCGTGTCTGTTTTCCCCTCGGATTCTTTACGGAAGCGGCTGTCCAGGTCGATGGTGTCGATGCGGGGCATAGATTTCTTGGGCTCGGGACCTGCGTTGGTTGCTGCTTTGTCCTGAGCGGCCGCTTTTATAGAACTGAGGCCCTTGGCGGAGGCCTCGAAACACTTTCTTGCCGCTTCGATGTCTCTGTTGAGCGTTGTGACTTGTCCTTTGGCTGTGTAGTATTTGAGTTTGAGATGCACGGTTGAGGGGACGACGATTAGTTCGGCCAGCGTCGGGCGTCCCAAGATGCATTGGTAGATCGAGGGGAAATCGATGACTAGGAACTGGACTTTGACGGCCCTCGCGGTTTCCGACGACCCAATCGAAACGATAAGCTCGACGAATCCCCACGTTTTCTTCACATTGCCATTGAAACCTTGTAGGTCTGATGTAACACCCCATATTTTCTAAATTTAATTTAATTGGAAATTAAATTATTATTTGGAATTATTCAGTATTTTGTGGAATTATTTGGAAGGAAATATGAGATAGGCTATTGGGCCAAGTGTGGTGTTAGTAAAGAGGGGGTATTATGTTAGTAAAGCCTTTACTAATTAAAATGTTATGTTTCATGAAATAAGGAAAATTGGGAAATGAGGAAAAGAGTCAGAACGTGAAAAATGAGAAGTGGAAGAGAAGAGCTGAGGAACGTAAAGAGGAACCAAAGAGGAAGAGGACCAAAGATCAGGAACTCTTGGCTAAGGTAAGGGGGGACTCTCTGGTTATCATCTATTATCGTGTTCTTAGATAATAATATTGATTAGGGATGTTGTTGAGTCAATTGGATCATATGTTAGGTTTAGGGAGGTTATGAATTGATGAAAATTGCATGAATTATTGATAGATTATGTGTTGTTTTGATGTGTGATGATGAATAGTGATGCAATTGATGATTAACTGCCTGCATATGATGTTTAGAGTCAGTTTTGGACTCAGATTGAGTCAGATCGCAGGATCTGACGTAGACCCGATAGTCTGCGAAATCGCCAGTTCGCGCCGCGTCCTCGTGTTGGCGCCGCGAAGGCGTAACTTTTTCTCGTTCCGCGCCGCGTGCATAGGTTGGCGCCGCGAACGCGTTTTTTGTGGTTCAGGTCGCGCCGCGAACTTTGGTTGCGCCGCGTGCTGTAGCGTTAGTTGTTTTCTTGGAAAAGTTAAATGATGTGTAACTTTCGAACCGTAGGTCCGTTTTTAGTGCCGTTTCGAGCACGATGAATCTTATGAGATAGCCTACGTGTTTTAAATGATGAAATGAGGTGTGAATCCAATTATCTTTAAATATGATTTTATTTCTTGATGAATGATGTATTGTACATATATGTGATGAGATATGTTAAATACATGCTATGTTGAAATATTAATCATGTGACGATTTGTTTGATTGGATGATGTATTGTTGACATATATGATGAAATGTGACAATATAAGATGTTGTTTTGAAAATATTATGATGTGATGATTTGTAGAGAATTGTATGATGTTGATTGATTGTATTGGAATGATGTGGGTACATGTGTGTTCTTCTTATTGATGATGATGATTGATGTGGACACATGTATGTTCTTTAATGATGATGATGATGATGATGATTGACTGTATTGAATGATGCTAATGTATATAAACATACTTTGATGATGATGATGTTAATGATGATGATGAAATGAGTATTTGATGATGTTACTCATTAGACTTGACGATGGTATAAGTATGTTGTATATGTTGCATTCATTCATGTGCATTGATGATACTGTATCCATAAGGGTGTGTTGGATCAGTGAAGGGCATGATTCCCATTGTGAGGAATCTGTGCTGGCAGGGCCGTATCTGGATGATGTTGGATCGGTCATGGGTTAGTCCCATTTGACGATGTTGGTACCACATGCATAGTGTCAGTTCATACATATGCATACTTTTATAACATGATTGGAAGTATTCCAGTGTTATAAATATTGATGATGTGTTGCTTGCGTGTTTTGTTGAATTAGTGTTGAGTATGATTGTCTGTGTGAAAGATGTGTTCTGATGATGTTTGTGTAAACGATGGATGTTCCTGATAATCTGAATATGATGTAATTGGGTGAATGATAAACTATGATGTGTTGTTATTTAAGATGCAATAACATTTGTTAACTGTGATGAGACTCACCCTTACTGTTGATATTTTCAGATTGAGGATAGCTGCTTTCGACTTGGTGAGGATTAGCTCATAAGTCGGTTTAGTTGTTGTGTCGGTGTCATGCTCTGATAGATGTAACACTGGGAACGCGATGTTTTGAGTTTCGATTATAACTCTATTGTTTGTTTTATTTGAAGTCTGATACATTAACGATGTAATGTTGACTTGATGATTTGATTCCGCTGTGTAAACATGATTTTTATCTAATGAGTTATAATTCAGATATTTCAGTGCATGCATGACATATGTCGAACGTGTGTTTTCTTTTATTTTTGAATTGTGACACCCTTTGCATGTTTACTCTGATTTAATTTTGTTAATTACCGCGGGGTATTAGAGGGGTGTTACAATAGTGGTATCAGAGCAGGTCGGTCCGTCCGGCCAATTGTTGAGTCAGTTGAGTTGCACGACGGTTGAATACTGTCGGCATTTTTATTCCTTGGTATGCGACATGTGAGTGAATCACTGTCGGTACTTGGTTGTTTGTTACAGGTGTGGGATTGAAACAAGTGGGGGAGAAGCTTCGCTTCTCGGTTATGTTTCAGTTGAAGAAGATTGATTCAGTAGGCTGTTGTTGGAAACAGTGCGAGCGTTGTCGGAGTTTGTTGTTTCCCGAGTTGAAGGTGACTTGGAATTAAGACTTCACTGGGAATTGAGTTGGAACATCTTGAAGGAAGGTGATTAGAGGTAATTGACACTTATTGTAAGAGAAGGAGATTGGAGAGTTGCGATGTGTCAGCTCTGCTGGTGTGCTGCGAAGTTGTCAGTTGAGTAGCCTTGCGTCTCGGAAGAGGTTCAGTTACGAGTTTGCAAGGAGGATTGTTGTCGTGATGTTGCAGAAAGCGGACTTCGGCGGGGGAATGTGTCGCTTAAGTTATAAGGATGTTTGGAAGTGAAGAGATACGATAAGGGGCTGTTTGGAATGTGATAGAGTTGAAGAGAATGAGTTTTGGAGAGAGATTTTCGTAAGCAAAACGCAGGAAAGTTGCTGAATAGCTGCGGAACTTCGAAAATTCATAACTAGAGTTCTGGACATCCGAATTGAGTTCCGTTTGAAGCGTCGGAAAGCTAACGAGGTGAACTTTGCTATAAAAATGGTTGCAGCAGCTGTAAGATAATTAATTGTGACAGGATGACATTGGAAAGAGGTGAAGTTACGGTTACTCTTGTTCTTATAACTAGACTTGTTTATTGGTACTGCACGGGATGTCAGTGTCAGTGTTGAATGGATCGAAGGAATAATTAGAAGGTTTGTTGAGGAGTAATTTTAAGAATTGAATTTACCAATTGAGAAGTTTTGGATATATCGTATAAAGTGTCGCTGCATGATGTCGGTGTTGCATTTTTCGGGCAATGATTGGAAAATTCATATCTTGAGTTCCGAGTGTCGGATTAATGTGCCGTTTGAACCTACGAGGAGGAGGGATTGTGTTCTAATTTATGGAAGAGTTATAAATACAGTATATTGATCCTATAAGGAGATATTGAGAAGTCGGTTAAGGAAGCGTGGAAACTTGTTGAATAAGAATGTCTACTACCGATTATTTGAAATGAAGTTTAGTAGGACATGTTGTTGATGAATAAGTCGATGAGATATTCGGTAATAAAGATGATTTGAATGCCAATGGATTTTAGTGAAGAGTGAATTAGTAGTAAAGATGGAACAAACTTTAGAACTCTTAGAATCGTATTTGTGATGGCAAAGTAACGATAAGTATAAAAGAAGAATTGTATGGAATTTCTAACATCTGTTAATGTGAGTAAGACTTTGTTGAGATTCCGAGTGGAATGATATTTGGACGTGAAGGATGTCATGGAATTTGGATTAAAACCACGAGTTATAAATGTTGTGTTATTACGTTGCGTAGGAAGTCTTTAAAATGTCGGTGCTAATGATGAATGAGTTGGATTTAATTGGACAATTTAGAGACTTGAGTTAGTATGTGAAGGCACTCCTAATAGTGTTAGATTGGGTATGCTAGAAGATGACGAGTGGTATTCTTGACGAGATTAGAGAAGGTCAGAAAGCTGATGTTGAGTTGATCGATAGGTTGACTTTGAATTACCAAAGTAAAGGCGGTGAATTCAGAATCGACGAAACGATGTAATGAGGTTGAGTGATTGGATTTGTGTAACTGATGTTTTGAGCTTCAGAAGGATATTCTAGAAGGACACCGTAGTGAATTATTGGACTATGACGATGTTAATGAATTGAGTGCAAACTCGGAAAGGACACTATTATGTAGTAACGACAGTTTATGCTTAAATATGGTTGTCGGCTATCTATTGACAAATTGAGGACTTGATCACCCTTAATCTCTTGTTGATAGTAGACGGAATCATATAGATAGGATGAGCTTGTTTTGTTACCTTAATGGTTTAAGATGTGATGAATACTAAGCCGTGAGAATAATCACTCACCATGTTGTGTGAACTTATGAAGAAGTGAATATGAAAGAGTGCAACATGGTGGATGATGACTTAAGACGGGTAATCAGAGTCGCGCAGCGAAAGTGTGATGTGGAGTAGTGTTATGAGTATTACTCGCGGGAAGTAAGGAATTAATATGTCGGAAGCCTACATAGAGAATATGTATTGATCTATATGTTGGATTTAGAATCCAGTGGATGTAAGGATGTCGTGTCGAAGAATTATAACTCTTTTGAATAATTGCCGAGATGATGAATATGTTATTACGGTTGTACGTAGTTAACGAGTATGTATTCGGTGAAATTAAAACGAAGAGTTGATGCCATATGACGTTGTAATAATTTTGTGTTGTTGTTAAGGGGTTATTGTAGATTATAGATATAATGAGGAATTATACTCTATGAAGGGAGGAATTGATTTAATTCTTAGAAAAGAGCGAAACTCAATTCGAGTTGTTTGTAAGAAATGGCGTATTGAGACTGATGAGCGTGATTTTAATTACTTGTGTGCACTCGTTCCGATGGCCGGAATGTTAATAGATGTAGTAACTCAGAAATCTATTTGGTATAGATGATTGTGATCAGTAATCAGAGTAGTGCGGAAAAACGGAATGTAAAGTATTGGATAATTGATGGCTTGACTTAAGGGGAGTCAGATAATTGGAATTCAATGGTATAGGAATATGAGTATTGAGTTTCTTGAAGGAAGCGGTTGGTGAAAAGTGTAAGTATTATTTTATCGCTTAGATGGAAGAGTATGTCTGAGGTTGGTATGTTTGGTAGATGGTATGCATTACTGCAGTGTTGATCAGTGTGATCATACTATAGATTGTGTAATTGTATTACTCGACTGTTGAGCGTATTGTATAGGTTGCACCTCAATGTTCTGTTGTTGTTAACCTTTTGGAGCTATAGCGAGTGGTATACTTTTGGATAGTCAGATGCGACGTAAGAACTGGGATTTGAATGTATGAAACATGTTTCCTGTCGGTTATGTCAGATGGATTTTGAGGATTGACCGATGGTAATGTTAATTGGGAGCTGGAGAGTCAGGTGGAGGACTCTTATACGAGCTAGCTACTTGAGGTATGTTTTCGAGGACGAAAACTCTTTTAGTGGGGGAGAGTTGTAACACCCCATATTTTCTAAATTTAATTTAATTGGAAATTAAATTATTATTTGGAATTATTCAGTATTTTGTGGAATTATTTGGAAGGAAATATGAGATAGGCTATTGGGCCAAGTGTGGTGTTAGTAAAGAGGGGGTATTATGTTAGTAAAGCCTTTACTAATTAAAATGTTATGTTTCATGAAATAAGGAAAATTGGGAAATGAGGAAAAGAGTCAGAACGTGAAAAATGAGAAGTGGAAGAGAAGAGCTGAGGAACGTAAAGAGGAACCAAAGAGGAAGAGGACCAAAGATCAGGAACTCTTGGCTAAGGTAAGGGGGGACTCTCTGGTTATCATCTATTATCGTGTTCTTAGATAATAATATTGATTAGGGATGTTGTTGAGTCAATTGGATCATATGTTAGGTTTAGGGAGGTTATGAATTGATGAAAATTGCATGAATTATTGATAGATTATGTGTTGTTTTGATGTGTGATGATGAATAGTGATGCAATTGATGATTAACTGCCTGCATATGATGTTTAGAGTCAGTTTTGGACTCAGATTGAGTCAGATCGCAGGATCTGACGTAGACCCGATAGTCTGCGAAATCGCCAGTTCGCGCAGCGTCCTCGTGTTGGCGCCCCGAAGGCGTAACTTTTTCTCGTTCCGCGCCGCGTGCATAGGTTGGCGCCGCGAACGCGTTTTTTGTGGTTCAGGTCGCGCCGCGAACTTTGGTTGCGCCGCGTGCTGTAGCGTTAGTTGTTTTCTTGGAAAAGTTAAATGATGTGTAACTTTCGAACCGTAGGTCCGTTTTTAGTGCCGTTTCGAGCACGATGAATCTTATGAGATAGCCTACGTGTTTTAAATGATGAAATGAGGTGTGAATCCAATTATCTTTAAATATTATTTTATTTCTTGATGAATGATGTATTGTACATATATGTGATGAGATATGTTAAATACATGCTATGTTGAAATATTAATCATGTGACGATTTGTTTGATTGGATGATGTATTGTTGACATATATGATGAAATGTGACAATATAAGATGTTGTTTTGAAAATATTATGATGTGATGATTTGTAGAGAATTGTATGATGTTGATTGATTGTATTGGAATGATGTGGGTACATGTGTGTTCTTCTTATTGATGATGATGATTGATGTGGACACATGTATGTTCTTTAATGATGATGATGATGATGATTGACTGTATTGAATGATGCTAATGTATATAAACATACTTTGATGATGATGATGTTAATGATGATGATGAAATGAGTATTTGATGATGTTACTCATTAGACTTGACGATGGTATAAGTATGTTGTATATGTTGCATTCATTCATGTGCATTGATGATACTGTATCCATAAGGGTGTGTTGGATCAGTGAAGGGCATGATTCCCATTGTGAGGAATCTGTGCTGGCAGGGCCGTATCTGGATGATGTTGGATCGGTCATGGGTTAGTCCCATTTGACGATGTTGGTACCACATACATAGTGTCAGTTCATACATATGCATACTTTTATAACATGATTGGAAGTATTCCAGTGTTATAAATATTAATGATGCGTTGCTTGCGTGTTTTGTTGAATTAGTGTTGAGTATGATTGTCTGTGTGAAAGATGTGTTCTGATGATGTTTGTGTAAACGATGGATGTTCCTGATAATCTGAATATGATGTAATTGGGTGAATGATAAACTATGATGTGTTGTTATTTAAGATGCAATAACATTTGTTAACTGTGATGAGACTCACCCTTACTGTTGATATTTTCAGATTGAGGATAGCTGCTTTCGACTTGGTGAGGATTAGCTCATAAGTCGGTTTAGTTGTTGTGTCGGTGTCATGCTCTGATAGATGTAACACTGGGAACGCGATGTTTTGAGTTTCGATTATAACTCTATTGTTTGTTTTATTTGAAGTCTGATACATTAACGATGTAATGTTGACTTGATGATTTGATTCCGCTGTGTAAACATGATTTTTATCTAATGAGTTATAATTCAGATATTTCAGTGCATGCATGACATATGTCGAACGTGTGTTTTCTTTTATTTTTGAATTGTGACACCCTTTGCATGTTTACTCTGATTTAATTTTGTTAATTACCGCGGGGTATTAGAGGGGTGTTACATCTGAGCCTACGTAAGGGGTGAGGTGGCTGTCGTTCAGCTGCAACGTTTTGAATAGCTAGGAGTACATGATATCCACCGAGCTCCCTTGATCGACCAATATGCGGCGCACGTCAAAGTTGGCCATTCGAGCCCGGATAAGGAGGGGAATGGTCGGGTTGGGTGCTCCGCCCGATAGTTCTTCCATGTAGAATAATATGGGGGATGAGCTGCCCTTGGCGAGGTCGAGAGTAGCAGCTTTGCTCGAATTCGCTGAAATTAGCTCGTCGAACTTGCGTTTTACGGATCCGACAGTGAGTTTGCTGAATCCTCCTCCGGAGATGACCATGGCGGAAGGGAAGAATTCCCATGGGCTGTGAGGAGAGGGGGTGGAAGACACCCTAGCCCAGTCGGAGAGGTAAAAGTCTCCCGGTCTGGTGATACTCATGGCCACTTGCATGGCGGGCGTATCTTCTGCTGGTTTTTCCTCGACGACTGGTTTGGCTTCCTTGGCGGCCTCTTGCTTCTTCGCGTACTGCTTCAGGTGTCCTTCTCGGATTAATATTTCTATCGCGTCTTTCAGGTGGATGCATTCTTCGGTGTTATGCCCGTGGCCTTTGTGGAAATGGCAGAACTTTGATTTGTCGACGTTTGGCTGTGCGGGCATGTACTTTGGAAAACGGACCTTGCCTGTATGAAACTCGGCGTTCTCGCACTCGTTTAAGATGCGTTCCCTCGATGCGTTCAGTGGGGTGTACTCCCGGAATTTTCCCGCTGGTGCTTTGTAGTCTTTAGGGTCTCGACCTTTATCTTCTTTCTTCTTGTCGGATCCCCGGCGAGAATCGTCTTAACGGGAACCTTTAGTATTCTCTTCCTGTCTGGAGTTGCGGACCGCGTGAGCAGTTTCTTTTTCTTTGTATTGTATGTATGCTTGGGCCTTGAGGAAGAATTCGTCCAGAGTGGCGGGCGTCTCGATCCCGACGGCTTTGGCGAAATCTGAACGTGGTCGGAGACCCTGTTCGAGCAAGAACTTCTTCAAGTGGGCGGTTGTGGACACCTGCGCGGCCTCTTTGTTGAACCTTTCTATGTAGGCTCGGAGGGATTCGTCTTTCCCCTGGATGATGGCTTCTAGGGAGGCTTCCGACTTCGGGTGTCTTCGGGAGGCCGTGAAGTGCCTGGAGAAAAGCTTTCCGAGCACTTTCCATGATGTGATGGATTCATCGGGTAAACTCTTGTACCATGTCATGGCTCCCTTGCGTAGGGTGGTCGGAAATAACCCGCACTTGATTGCGCCCGGCACCCCTCTGTAATCCAGGAGGGCGTCGATGTTCTCGATGTGTTCGTCTGGGTCGGTTGTCCCGTCATATGTGCCTAGTGGAGGGGGCTTTTCAAGACCGGTCAGTAGGGGTGCCTCCAAGATTGCATGGGACAGAGGGCCCCGACGTAACTCCTCCTCGTCACTCGCGGAAGGAGTGGTGGATCGGCTGCGGCTTCGCCTGTGTCGCCTACGGTTGTCCTCATACCTTGCGGGAGGTGACTTGGATCTTCTTTTTGGTCGAGGAGATCACGAATGGTGTCGGGAGCGGTGGTCGCCAGACTCTTTCTTGGAAATAGGACCCGCGTTTTCCCTAGGGGAGGGAGAACGAGGGCGTTTCTTAGGGACCGTGTCGCGATGGGAGTGAGTTTTGTAGCCGGGGGAGTCTTTTAGCGACGCTTCTGCTCGAGTGCCCCGATCTTGTCGTTCTACTGCTGGATAAGGGCGTTTGTCTGAGCAAGGGTGGCCAGAACGGAGGCCATAGTTTGGTCCTGGGGAGCTGGACCCTTGGAAGAGAAGGGGTTCTCCATAACCTCTTCGTGGCTATCTTTGTCGCTGGTATCCCCGAGGTGATGGACGGTATCGTCATGGAAACCCTTCGGGGACGGAGAAGCTGTGAGGCCGTCCCGGGGATGTGGAACGGTTTTTCTTGGAGGGGGAATGACGACAGAGATGTCGTTCTTGTTGATCAGTGTAGCGTCCAGAGAAGAGGAGTCTTCGTTGTTACTAGCCATGGATGATGGTTGAATTAGAGCTTTGGTTTTTGAATTCTTACAGAGGACAAGAATGGATCAAGAAGTGCAAGAAAAGGAAACGGGGGAGCTGAGGATTCTCACAGACGGCGCCACTGATCTTACCGAGCAGATCAGATGGCCAACAACGGTGAAGCTTGAAATCTGGAACGGTTGAAGGGGAAAAAAGGTGGTGTACCTGCAAGGCACTCCGATGCCAAAGTAAGTGTTTGAACAACAAGGTACAATAAAGTGAGAGATTTTGGGTAAGAAAAAGATTACCTTGCCCTCAAGGATTAGAAGGCTATTTATAGGATTGTTCCACGCGAAAAAGGCTCCACGTTGCAAGGCGCTAGGCTAGGTAATACGCAAGCTGGCTGCTAGTGAGCACGAGGTTGTAGCGTGCTGGGTGACGTCTAGCATTTTCCCGGAGCAAATCGAGGAAGGCTATCACGCGCGTGGTCAGGATGCCTTGGGCCGAAGACTGGATTCGACCCAATTGAGGTAATTGGGCCGGTCAGGAAGATATTTAACACGGTGATGGATGTTAAAGACAAAACAAAAGATAATGAGAAGGCTAGACATGACAAGAAAAATGGTGTAATCGAAAAGAGTTGGAGTTGAAGCCTCAACCGAATGGAAAATTATTAAAACCCAAGGCTAGTTACACTCAGACTTCACAAGAGGCTAAAGAAGTTTGTGGATGGTTAAAAGAATTGAGGATGCCTGACGGGTATTCTTCAAATTTAGCAAGGTGTGCCGACGCTAACACTGGGAAGTTGCATGGTATGAAAAGTCATGATTACCACATATTTATGGAACAATTGCATCCAATTGCATTCGGTTCTCTACCTAAACATATGCTTAATCCACTAACTGAAATTAGTCAATTTTTTAGAGATATTTGTGCGTCAACTTTAAAAGTGGATGACATCATTAAGTTGGACCAGAATATTTCAGTCATTCTCTATAAGTTGGAACAAATATTTCCACCTGGTTTTTTTTTGACTCCATGAAACATCTACCTGTGCATCTTGCATACGAAGCTTATCTTGGAGGACCTGTTCATTATAGGTGGATGTATCCATTTGAAAGGTTTATGGGTGATTCTAAGCGATCATTGAAAAATAAAGCTAGAGTTGAAGGATCAATATGTTCACATTACTTGCATCGGGAGACATCACATTTTTGCAGTCACTATTTCAACAATTTGATGTTAACTCCAAGAATCATAAGAAATCCTGTAAATGTAAACGAAAGAAGTCAATTCACCTTGTCAGCCTTTGGGCTTCCAGACCATCCATCTGGAAAGAAAGGTGTTCATTGGTTGACCCAACAAGAAATGCAATCCGCACATGTCCATGTCTTGATCAACTGCGTTGAAGTTAAACCATATCTTGAGTAAGTATACCCAACTATTTAATTTTATCTATAGCGTGTAAATATTATTACCTTGAAACTTATAGTGTATTTTTTATAGGGAATTTAACAACGTCTATTTTCAAAGCACCGGTGTACAATCAACATCTGGTGTCATTCATGCATAATTTCCAACATGGTTCAAGGAGAGATTGTCATGCATTGTTACACCGACTTCAGAAATACTCCATTTGAGAAATTTGTCTGAAGGCCCTATTCAAAGCGCAAACGAATGGCACACGTACTTCGTGAACGGATATAAATTTCACACTGAGACTTGGACTGAAGGGAAAAAAAACCAAAAACAGTGGTGTATTCGTAAAAGGAGTTACAGATGGGGGTGAAGATGACTTCCATGGCTTCGTTAAACATATGTACGAGTTGGTATACAATTACTTGGACTCGGAGAATAAAGTTGTCTTGTTCTATTGCGAATGGTATGATCCAACTAGAGGCACAAAAATAGACACGACATACGGTACTGTTGAGATTCAAATGGACCGAAGGTACAGAGAGTATGACCCTTTCATAATGTCACATCTTGTTAGGCAAGTTTATTATGTTCCTTATCCTTCATTTTTGCGACGTAAACGAGGGTGGTGTGTTGTAATAAAAACAAAACCATTGGGCCATATTGAAACCGACGATCTAGTGGAAGATCTTGCTTACCAAGTTGATGAAGTTGGACCAATTAATGATGTCATTGCAGTTGAGCAAATTACCGGTTTGTCCGATACAACAAATGAGGGGTATGAAGTTGATGCTTCTATATTGTTGGTTGAAGATGATGTGGATGGAGAGCATGAAGACGTTGGGTCCGAGGATAGTATCACATTAGTTGATGATAATGATATGGATGAAGAGCATGTAGATTTAGAATAATAAATGTATTTGAAATGATATTATTTTTTGTAATTTTACTTAATGAACCATCTATTGAACGTGTTAATGAATATATATGAGAAACATGTTTGAATATATTTGTGCAAATGTATATATTTGATTAATTGTGTATTCTCAATAAATAGGTAAATATGCCAACTCGATCTGAGAAGGGTAAGGGTCAGAAGACCCAACGCCCAAGGATAGTAGTATGCCAGTCACCTCAGTCAGCAGTATGTCCTCCCCCACAGAGTCAGTTAGATGACATGTCTATGGACATCACTCAACCTCTTACGTCATTATTCTCCTCTCAGGAGTATACTATGTCAGGGGCACGATCTTTTATTAGGCCACCTACGGAACCTAGCTATCCGTTCCACCAGACTGGAGGACCTAGTTATTCATCATACCAGCATAGTGCAGGATCTAGCTTTCCACCTAGCTTTCCACCTACCACACATGTGCCCCCAGGCTTCCAGCAGACTAGGGGATCCCACACCCCACATCCCACACAGGTGCCCCCAAGCTTCCAGCCGACTTGGGGATCCCGCACTCCACTTCCCACACAGGTGCCCCCATCCTTTCAGCAGACTGGGGGGTCACACACCTCGCCTACCATACAGGTGCCCCCATCCTTTCAACAGACTGGAGGGTCACACAACTCACCTACCACACATATACCTACACGTGGGGATGATCATGTGGAGCCGGATGGGGATGATACTGCGTATGGAGACAATGATCAGTCTGATGGTGACGATACTCAGGGGGAGGAAGATCCGAGAGAGATTCATATCATTGACGACATATATGAAATTTGGCCCGCAGGAAGTTTGTAAGTATCTTATATATTAAGTTTTAATAAGTTTACATTTCTTTTTTTAAATATAAATTTATATTTAATGAATGCTAATTAAAATTAGTTTTTTTTAGTTTTGGACCGAGTCAGATTGCTGCCAAGTGTGTGTACTATGTGATTCAAGAAATGTATAAAGAAGCTTGGACGACTTTTGGAGATGTTTCAAATAAAGAGGCTTGGTTTAATTGTTTTAAGGTATAATTAGTTAATTTTTTGAGTCATTTTTTATTTAAATTTTTTTACTATAGTTTTCTAACACTTTATTTAAATGTCATCAGGGAAAGTGTACTTGGGATCAAATTAGCGAGAAACTTGTTAAAAAAATTATTATAGCAGAACATCAAAAAGACTTTCCGACACGTTGCGACGTGTTAGAAAGCGTTGGGAACGTGATGGTAGTCGTCTCGAGTGGATGGGCCAAGAAGTTTTTGATAAACTTGTTGTGTATTGGAAATCAGACGAATTTAATGCTAAATCTGAAAATGCCAAAAAATGAGGGCATCTGAAAAAGGGGGTCACCTTAATGCAGTTGGAAGTATAAGCACTTACGAACATTCTCGACGCATGGTAATTATTACCACTTTTTAAAGTTATGTTTTGATTAATTATTTGTTTTTAATTAAAGTTAATTTTATTATTTAGGCTAAGAGGTTAGGGAGACAACCACTGATGGTCGAGCTGGTTAAAGAAACTCGGACAAAAAAATCAGGTGATTATGTTGATGAGCGTACACGAAAAGCTTTGGTAAGTTATTCAATTTTTATTATTTTTTTATATTTAATGGCAATTTTGTGATGTGATTTTCACGTGGCAACTAAAAAAGTTGTGGCGTGATTTTCACGAGGCATCTAAAAAAGTTGCGGCGTGATTTTCATGTGGCAACTCTGATGTTGTGGCATAAAAATCACATGACAACTAATTTTCATTTTATTATTTAATATATTTAAGTTAAATACTTATTTTTTTTGTGTAGGAGGATTACCAAACATTGCTTGTAATATTTTTGGTCAATAATCCCCAATATACTCCTAGAGAAGGAGAGTCGCTTCATCTAGATGTTGATTTTTATATTTGGAATGAAGTTGTTGGAGGAAAAGGGCCTAATGGATGTTTTTTTGGTGGTGGAAATTTGGCGGGAAGCTTGAGAAGTGGGGATAGAACTTTATTTGAAAGAGTTAGAGATGGGGAAGGATCGTCACGTCTGGCACAATTGTCACCACAAGTAATGAAAACAATAAGACAATTGGCCCTAACTGAGGCGAGACGTGAGTCAGAGCAACGTGAGGCGGCGCTAAAAGCCCAAATGGATGAGCAAGCAACACGAGGCGGCGCTAAAAGCGCAAATGGAGGCGCAACAACAACAAATAGAGGCAATGGCGAAGAGGCAAGCAGAGATGGAGCAGCAAATGCAGTTATTTATGCAATTCCAACAAAGAAGTGGTAGTCAACCGTTTGGTGGAAACGTAGGAGTGGTTGGAAATGAGCGAGAGAATGATGATGAAGATATGAACCTTGAAAATTATCCCGATCCAGATGACCCTTAGGATTAATTTTATTTTTATTTAAATTTAAAATTATGTAGGATAATTTAATTTTATATAACATTTTGTTTATTATATTATAAATTTAATATATTTTAGTATTTTGTTTATTATATTATAGCATTTTGTTTATTATTATTATTATTTCAATTGAATAAATATTTTTATAATAATAATAATAATAATTTAATAAAAATAATAATAATTATTATTATTATTATAGCATTTTGTTTATTATTATTATTTCAATTGAATAAAAATAAAACCTTTTTTATAATAATAATAATAATAATAATAATAATAATAATTTTATTTTTTTAAAAAAATAATTAATGTTTGTGACGTGTTATACATGTCACTAATTTGTGACATGTAGTTCACGTCGCTACCTTTTTAAATTAAACAGACATTTTGTGACATGATACCCACGTTGCTACTTTGTGGCATGCTTTTCACGCCACAACTTTTCTCCGTTGTCTGTTGGGTTCCGTGTATCACGTTGCGACGTGATTTCCATGTCACTGTTTAGTGACGTGATAATCATGACACAACAAAGTTGCCACGCTGTCCCAAACGACATAAATGTTCACGTCGCTAATTTTGTGTTGTGACGTGATATTCCCTTTTGTGCCATGGATTTCACGTCGCTGCAGAGCTTATTTATTTGTAGTGTTCTTGCGCTCCATCCCTCTCCATTTTTCCTTAGAATTTAATTGATTGGGAAGGTATGTGTCTCGAACAGTATTGAAAATGTTAGAAATAGTATTAAAAATTATTTGCTAAGTTTTCTCATTTTTATAGGATAGGTTTAAGGAAGTTTGATTACATCTCAATTAATTAGTTGAAAATAAATGGGATGAGTAAGAAAGCATATAAAAATGAAAAATCAAGAAATTTAAAAATGAGGAAATTCGTCCAAACACAAATGTAAAAGATAAAATTGTGAATATAAAAACATCTAAAAGATGTCATCAAATATGCACTGTGTTTTGAACAAAATGATCAACAAATTCCCAAGGCATATGTTGGACTTATATTGCTAGATTAATTACTTTTGTCCAAAACTGAAACCACATGGAGCCATTTTCTTTTGGTCATCTAATTTGTTTTTTATCTCCCAATGTTGTCTCTAATAAATTGACTCATTTACCTATTTGCCTTTGAAGGCAAGAAAATATAAAGACTAATTAATTGCCCAACCTGTTTTCTCTTGAGTTAGTAGTTCTTTTTTTTGCTTTGAATTGACTTTAGTTATAGAATGAGATTCAATTTTTGTTTTTGTTTTCGCAGAACCTAAATTAGGAAATGGTTATAGGCATGTGACAGCATTTATTTTTAGAGTTACTTCTCTTCACATCTCCTCTTTTTAAATTAATTGTTACACTATATAATATTTTTCAACAACAATTTAAACGGAATTATGAATATTAGTTAGTGTTTGGTATAAGTCATCTCTTTTTAAGCAAACCTCATTAATTTGATTGTGTGCCAATTCTATATTTAAATCAACAAATCAATTATTGACTTTGCATGGAATTTTGTTAATCTTGTTTATTTGTGCAATTGTATATAAAAAAGATGTTAGTGCATGAAAACCATAGTTAGATACATAATGCTGAAATTTAATTAACAACTAACTTAGGCATTGGTATCAGCATACTAGTTCCCAAAGTGGGAGAATCTTTGGAACTATACTCTGCAAATTTAGTGTCAAAAACTTGTAGGGGATTTTGTTTGTGATTTTTTCAAGTGCAATGTGTTTCTCTTATATGAGGAAACTAGGTCGTAGAAAATGAAAGACCAACTACCATAATAAATATTGTGTAAAACATCATGAAAATGAATTTTGGTGCAGCTTCCTTTCTTTGGTTGGGTTTTTTGTTTTTATGTTATCTTATGTTGTTTTGATGTTGTTTAAGGATAATTAATATTTCTTATCTATGTAGGTTATCTCTCTCTGATATTTTATTTTTTTTAAAACTCAGCTTGTATTCTTTATGGTGGTGTATAAGATGAAGTAACAATTAAATGTCTCACAGGTAGAATCAACTTCACCATTACATCACCATTGTATCCATTACAAGAAACCAATTAGAAACTAAAAAGACGGAAAAAAAAAACAAAAATTGGGATGTAGTGTTTTTCTTTCCCTTTCTGCTCAAGATTTTTAGTGTTCTTTTATCTTTGAGTAGTGCTATTTAGTACGAAGCAATTTGAAGAAGATGAAGTAAGGTGAGTTGGAATTTTTTGAGATATATGTTAAACAAAATGGGGTTTGGAAGCAAGTGGATGAAGTGGATGGAATTATTAGTGTTTAATAGTAATATGTCCGTGCTAGTTAATGATTGCCCCACGAAGGAATTTGTGGTGAAAAAAGGTCTAAGACAAGGAGATCCTCTCTCTCCTTTCCTTTTTGTTTTGGTGGCGGAAGGATTAACGAGACTTGTGAAAAAATCTATTGAGGTGGGGGAATTTCAAAAATTCAACATAAATGGTTCGTGTTCGGTGGATATTCTCCAATTTGCGGATGACACTTTAATAGTGGGGGAAAGCAATTGGAAACATGTGTGGGCGTTGAGAGCGGTTCTTCGGGCCTTTGAGCTTGTGTCGGGCCTTGGGATTAATTACCATAAAAGTAAGTTGATTGGTATTAATTCTAATATTCATTTTTTGGAAGCGGTTTCTCATTTCTTTTCTTGCAAATTGGAAGATAGCAACTTCTATTTTCTTGGAATTCCTATTGGCTTCAATCCGAGGAAAGAAGCAACTTGGATTCCTCTTGTGTCTAAGATAAAGAACCGGTTGGAAGGGTGGACGAACCGCTTCCTTAATTTGGGAGGAAGGATAACTCTTTTAAAATCCGTACTTAGTTCTTTGGCCATTTTCACCTTGTCTTTCTACAAAATCCCGAAAAAGGTGGCTAGGAAGATCACTAGTATTCAAAGCAAATTCCTTTGGGGAGGAGTAGAGGAAAGAAGAAGAATTCATTGGGTTAAGTGGGAGGATGTCACTTTACCATTGAAGAAAGGGGGATTAGGAGTTAATAATATTGTTTTGTTTAATTTGGCACTTCTTAACAAGTGGAGATGGCGGATAATTCAAAGGCAAGAGTCGTTATGGTTTAAAGTCTTGAATTCTCGGTATGGAGATATCTCTTCAACTATGTTGGTGGGTAGTGGAGGGAATAGAATTTCATCGAATTGTTCGATTTGGTGGAAGGATGTTGTTAAAAGTATATATTCTACCTCCTTTGATCCGATTGAGAATTATTGTAGGTTCTCCATTCATAATGGCTTCTCCACTCCTTTTTGGGAGGCAAGGTGGTTAAACGAGCGTTCTTTAAAAGAGTTGTTTCCGGATTTATACGCTATCTCTCGGTTAAAATTTGTATTGGTGGCGGCCATGGGCGGTTGGAAGGAGGGGGAGTGGAAATGGGATGACTTTGGTGTGTCCGATGTCGATATGGAACAAAGTGGTTTGGAGGAGGTGTTGGCGGATTTTAAAGGAAGGTTGGAGGGATTTAGAGGTTGGAAGGATGGTAGGGATTCCGTGGCGTGGAGCGACTCCGAAGATTCGGTCTTTTCGGTAGCTTCTTGTTATAAATTTTATAATAATCTCCGTTTAACTTTTGGTCCTCCTAATAGGTTTGACGACGCTTTTGAGTTGTTATGGAAATTAGAGGTTCCGTTCAAAATCAAGGCTTTCGGTTGGAGATTATTTCTTAATAGGCTACCGGTGAAAGATTTGTGGGAGATTCGAGGTATTCACTTTCCTTTGGATGAATTAAAGTGCTCTTTTTGTGGTAATAGTTTGGAAAATAGTAATCATTTATTTTTTAGTTGCTTGGTGGTGAAAAATATATGGAGAGAGATAGATAGGTGGGTTGGTAAAGGGGATACGGTAGTTGGAGAGTGTTTGTCGAGTTTTATGGATTGGCACTCATTTTTTGATAGTAAAAAGGTGAAGGTTAGGAAGTTGGGAGTGGTATGGCTTGCCATCACTTGGAGTATTTGGTTGGTTAGGAATGGTAGTTGCTTTCGGAAGGAAGATTGGAGTGTGAATAATACCGTTTGGAATATCAAGCACTTGGTGTGGAGGTGGTCTTTTTGTGGGAAAATTACACACCCCAATTACTCTTTCTACGAATTCGTCAAGGATCCTTTGCTTTTTCTGTCGTAGATGTAATTGGTATGTAATTTTTGTTTTTCCCTTTTTTATCGGGTTTTTCCCGTTTCTCTGTGTATCCGGGTTGGAGAACCCTTAGTTCTCCGGTTTAATATAACTTGCTTACACAAAAAAAAAAATTGAAGAAGAAATACAAGAATGAGTATGTGTCACTATTTTAGTGGTAAATTTTAAATTAATTTAAAATTTAACTTCCTTTTTAATAGGGATCATGGGGGTTGTGGTGATAATGAATGGTTGAAATCTATTCTTGCATTTCTTGTTTTTCTACTTTCTTACTAATAAGCATTTTCCTTTATCTTTATATGACTTGTGATGTAGTGGTTTCTGTTTGGTATATATGTTTTAGTTTGTTGAGGATGGTATGTAGCTTTACCAAGGCATTTCCTGACCCTTTTTCAAATGTTCACTAGAACAAATAACGCTTTTAACCTCAGACGTGAAATGCGTTTTACCTCGACTAAAGTAGTGAGGTAACGAAGATCGTCATGAAAAGTTTCCACTTAACACCTTGGTGATTAAAAAATAGAGGCGTATAGTTATATGCGCATGGGTTCCAATGTCAGTAGCTGTACTTATATTATTTTCAAAACTAACGTATCTTTTATCTCGGTTTATTCAAAAAATCGAGGGGTATGATTATTATTATTTTTAAAGTTATTACATTGCTTACCCATAATATTACATTGTTTACCCAATATTACATTGTTTACACAGAATATTAAAACAAATAAAAGTCAAATTTCCTAGAGTTCAAGATAAAAATCAAATTCCCTCAAGATTTAGACTTTAAATATTCGAATTATTGAATCTTGGAGAAAATATTTTATTGGATCTTACGTGCAATTTTTATGATAAAAAAAATGGGTAAGATAATTGATATAAAAAATAAAATCATTTTTTGTTCGAATAAATATTTAAGAAAACAAACTTTAAACCCAGAAAACTTTATGCTCTTGTAATCCCTCATAGAGAACTTTTCCAAGCGTTCTTAGGTTTCAAGCGCTTCATATGTTTCATTTGGGTTAGATTTTCCATATTCAACATGCTTTTATAATGGATGTCCCTAGGTTTCACGCAGACCACTAATTGTAGCGTCTTGAACGTTGATAATCATTAAATGGATGACAGAAATGCGTTAAGGCCAGTGTCGCGGCGCGAAAGAATACCCGAGCGCATCGCACACTCGAGTACAATAGAATCATCATCGATATTCTATTTATTCCTAAAGAATGGGGAAATATCGTTAGTTAGTGTTTGTGAAAGAGTTTTATCCCTAATTGTTTTCTATCTTCTACTTATTAAAGAAACGAAGAGTTTTTATTTTTTAGTTTATTGGGCTTCTCAAGATTTCAAAATCTTGTGCCTACGTACCCTCATGGTGTAATGAGGAAGTCAGAACTCCATAGTTTGGGGTAGAAAACTACGAGTTTGTTGGTTGATTTTAGAAGAATGATGCATTACACATTTTGAACGTTTGAACTTTGAGTTGTTTGCTCGTCTAAGAGGCTAAGTCTTTGTATTCGTTTTGTGTAGAAATGCTTGAGGCACATTCATTTTGAAAATGTTTTTGAAGTCGCACAAGGGCAAAAAAACAAGTTTAATGAGTTGAGTTGTTTTTAGGTGGAGACATGTATTTTTAGACTGGGAGTCAGACGAGAGTATCCAAATTACCTGATAAAGGAGTGGATCTAAATCCAAAACTTTCTTCATCCAAATGCTTTATTTCTGCAAGTATGAGGCGAATTGGGATTCACTTTATTAACTGTTTTACGACACTGTTCAAATATTAAGTAAGGGAAAGGATCTAAATCCAACCCTAATGCCATTCCTAATTTTTAATGAAAATGGTTTTGAAAGATAACTCGACGTTAGATCAAGGTTTAAAACTTTGATTATGAAATTGGTTTGAGTGGAGAATGAAATAGGTTGATGGCGATGCAAAAGCAATCGACTTATAATATTTTACAAAGTTTTAGAAATAAAAAATTAAGTAAAATTAATGTGATATTTTGATGATAAAAGGTGAAATAAAAAAATAAAAATATATCCTCTATAAAGGAGAAGATAAAGAAAAGATAGAAAGAAATTGTTTGACATGTATAAAATAAGGCATATAATTTATTTTTAATAATTTGATGATAATGTATGACGATCTGATTTGATTTGACGAGCTTATGTAACAAATTACTATTCTTTATATATATATATATATATATATATATATATATATATATATATATATATATATATATATATATATATATATATATATATATATATATATATATATATATACACATATATATAGGGCATATCATATGAGAATGCATTTTTTATATGAGAATGTGAGAATGAATCTGAACCATTGAATTTTAAAATAAATGGTGGAGATTATGTGTGAATCTTTTTTCTCTCTCCTTCATTATTAAAATAAATGATGTATGAGAGAGAAAAACAATATTTACTCATAATCTCCACCGTTTATTTTAAAATCCAATGGTTTAAATTCATTCTCACATTCTCATATAAATATGGCATTCTCATATGATATGCCCTATATATATATATATATATATATATATATATATATATATATATATATATATATATGGGATGTATCAAATGAGAACTTTGGTTATTATGAGAACTGAGAACTTTTAATAATAACTATACGATTTAAATTTAATGTCTCAGATTTTACTCTAATTTTAAGATACAATAATTAATAGATAGATTCTGGCTTAAATACATATCACATAAATGCATATCTCACCATTGATTATAAATCGTATGGTTATTATTAATAGTTCTCAGTTCTTATAATAACCAATGTTCTCATTTGATACGTGTGTGTATATATATATATATATATATATATATATATATATATATGGGACGACTCAAGTGAGAACACTTGGTTATTATGAGAAATGAGAACAATGAATCACGACCATTAAATTTTGATTTTGTTGATTTTAATGGATTGGATTGGTTTCTTTTTCTATGATCCTTAATATTTATTTTAAATCAAAATAGAAATAGAAACCAATCCAGTCCATTAAAATCAACAAAATCAAAATTTAATGGTCGTGATTCATTGTTCTCATTTCTCATAATAACCAAGTGTTCTCACTTGAGTCGTCCCCTATATATATATATATATATATATATATATATATATATATATATATATATATATATATATATATATATATAATTTCATATTATTTCAGTCCGTTATTTCTTGAAACATGATATGAGGGTAAAATCAAATCCACCTTTGATCAAAATGTGGTAAAGCGATTGATAAATCTTTCTGCTATCCCCATATTGTTCTTGGTATCCCATATACTTTCATAATGATAAATTTACGCTTCTCATTATTTTACCATCTAAAACTTCACCTTACTGTAAAAAAACTCTCTCTGTAATAAACTAGAAGAATAAAAAAATATGGTACGTAGTTCACTTAAAAAGTATACAAAGAATTCAATAAAGTTGGTTTTTTTGTGTTTTTACCGGCAACTTAAATATTCGGTATACGATTTTACCGAATTTTCTCTAAAAATCTAGAAATTTTTTATTTTTTCTCGGATTTTAAGGAAATAACCGCTATTACCATGTCGTTTTCCTATATTTTTTTAAAATTCGAAAATCGTATGTTACTTTACTAGTTTTTTTGAAAAATCCCTTGAACATTTATCGGATTTTTTAGTAAAGTCCGTAAGTAGCATTGTTTTAATCGTAATTATTACTGAAGATTACGAAGAATCCAAAATAGTGCTTGATACCAGATATTCTAGATAATTCGTTATACCTGAATTTTTTGGTATAACTCAAAATCCGATAATTTAGAATGCTCCAATTGTGCGGTCCTGTTTCTGATGGTTCTGATGTTGACTTTACTCAATTTTATTACCACTGATGTGGTATGTTTTACAAAAGAGATTTTCTTTATAGACCCCCTACCTTCTTGGTCACCCGCGGCGAAAACTCAAAAATACCCCTACTTCAGAAATGCATTTCCGAAGTAATTTTTTTTCTTCAGATTTTTCCAGAATTCGGAAATGCATCTCCGAAAATATTAAATGTGGGATGTTTTCGGAGATGCATTTCTGAAATAACCCATTTTTTAGTGTTTCGGAAATACATTTCAGAAAAAAGACATGGTGAAGGAAATAGTTTCCCCCTTCACAAAGAATTCTCTTTTCACTAACAGAAACAACTACACAGAATTCTCTTTTCCCAAATTGCTATATATGCCTATATACAGCAATTTAACAGAGAAGAAAATCCAATTTAACATCCTTCCAGTATCTCTTTACAGAAAATAATAATCTAACTTAAACTTATGGAACAACCATGAATAAATATGAAGACCCTCTCCACTTGGAAATATAAATTAAAAATTATCTGCACACCATCATAACGCTTCCAGGCTTTATCAATTTTGTAATCTGTCGAAATTAGGCGATAATTTGACAAGGCAAGTTCATAATCTCGTACCATGAAAGCATAGTCACCCAAAACTCGAATCTGGGATTCAATTGAGTTAAAGTTATACCTTCAACAATGAAACCAAAATGATATTAGAAAAGGGAAGATATCTAAATTATACATACATAGCATGTACTTTCCATCATAAGAAGGAAGTAGATTTAATTGAGAATAGAAGTGTAAGTTGTTGTTCTGGGTGTTAGCATGTATTTTTCGGAAGTATACTTCCGAAATCCCCAAAAATGGATGTTTTCGGAAATGCAACTCCGAAAACACCCCCCATTTGATGTTTTCGGAGATGCATTTCCGAATTCTGGGAAAATCAAAAAATAATTACTTCGGAAATGTATTTTCGAAATAGGGGTATTTTTGGGGTTTCGCTGGAGGTTCTCCCCATAGGGGTTCTACAAAGAAATTTTCTTTACAAAAATGTTTACCTTTGACATAATTGTGTAGTCCTTATTTATGATATCTCGTACATTGATAATTAAATTTGTATATGTTATCTATATCAAATATTCCCCTCTCGGATTGACGTTTTGGCATGGGCGTAATCCGTTGGTAAAATATGGTATTCTTGTCGTTACATTGTGATACCACAAATGGGACGAGAGAGGGAGAGAGAGAGAGGAAAGATAAATTGATTATGAGTTGTGAGAGAGGAGGAAATTTTAAAAAGAATGTTACGGGTGCAGGTACATATACTATGAGAGTGAGATGCCCATTTATGAGATCTATGCCAAGCGGCTGAAAGGTCACAGTAATTTGTGTTACACAATAATATGCTAGCTAAAGACTTAAATGGGAATGATGTATTAGGTCATTTAAAAGACCATGAAAGAAATTTTTTGAATGACATGACCAAATATAACATGGCTCACTAATATATAGTTGTTGCATTGAAAGATAGAGATCCAAAAAACCTAACGAGCGTTACCCATGTCTACAAAGCTAGGTCTACATACAATGCGAGCAAGAGAAGTACGTTGATTGAAATGAAACATATGATGAGTGTCATTCATGAAGATAAATACATGTATTGGACAAGAAATAGTGATTCTTTTCATGTTATTGCTAATATATTTTGGACGCACCCTGATTCAGTGAAGTTGTTGAAGATGTTTCATCTTTTTTTCATTTCTAATTGCACATACAAAGTAAACAGGTACTTCTTATACCAAATGGCTCTATTTTAAGTTATTTGTTTTGGAAGTTGTTCGGGGTTATTGATGATTTAACGTACATACAAAGCAAATAGGTACTTGCTACCACTACTTGAGATTGTTGGTGTTACAACCATGAAGTTGATATTTTCGGTTGGTTTTGCATATCTGGAACATGAACAGGAGGAAAACATCATGTGGGTGCTTGAAAAGTTAAAAGAGTTATTCGCTTATGCGAAGTTGCTACCAAATGTTTCAGTGACTGGTTGTGAACTAGTTTTGATGAATGCTGTGGTGGATGTGTTTCCAAACTCAGCTTGTAACGCCCCAAATTTAATTAGTTATTTAATTAAATTAGTTAAGGAATTATTTTATTAGAATGGTCGAAGTTGGGATTTATCGATATTATTTTAAGAGGCGTATTGGATTGATTCGTCGTTTGGAGTTTCAAGTTTAAGTTGGATTAATTAGTCAGTTAACCGGAGAATAGATATTAGAAATAATACTAGTTATATTTTATTCTTAATTATTTTGTGGTGTGTTTCTGTATTATTTGGAATAAAGTGATATTATTATTAGTTTAGTAACTAGCTATAATATAATAATATGATTAATTAGTTAATTGGGACAAGTATGTGATTAGTAATTGGGAGGGTGTGTAGTAAGCCCATTAGCAATATTAAGGATTAGTATGAGATTAATAAAATAAAGAAAATAGAAGGAATATTGGGTTTTTTTGGCTAATTTGTGAAGAACATAGAAAACATAGAAGAGTCTAGGGCAAGAGAGGAGAAAGACTTCCCACCATTGTTGAAGGATCAAAGCTCAAACCTAAGGTAAGGGGGGAGAATGGGTTCTTTAAATGGTGATTAAAACATGAGATGGTAGTAAGGGTTCCTTCCCCTCTATAGGATTGAACTGGAATTGATTTGTGTATAATCTTCTCATGGTTTGATGTTTGATTGATGAATGTTATTGATTTTGTGTGTGATTGATATTATCTCTGGTTGAGTCTATGTGAAATTCTGGTTTGGTTGCTGATTTTGATTACGCGTATTGTGTCAGTTGAGTTATTGTTGTGTTCATCCATGAAGATTGAATTTGGAATATAAATGTCCAGTGTGATGAGTAGAAAGTGAGTCGTTATAATGTAAAATGAATGTAGAATAATAGGTTAATGAATCTAGATGAAAGGTATGAGATAATAGGTGAAAATGTGTTGTTTTGGACTTGAAATCGCAGCCTGTTATGAGTGGAAACGAGTGGAAAACGGACTGGTGCGAATTGCAGATTTTTGGAGGATACTAGTGTTTTGCATATGGGATGGAGTCATACCCGTATGGGATGAGGCCATACGCGTATGAGTGTGTTGATACGCGTATGGGAAATCTTAGTGGGAAATCAGCTCTGTTGATATGCGTATGGAGTGGCTGATACGCGTATGAGAATTGGTGATACGCGTATGGGAGGTGTCATACGCGTATGGCTGATGTGTGTTAAATTTCCTATTTTTGTGATTTTTCTAAAAAGTTCAATGATGCGTAACTTTCAAACCGTACGTCCGTTTTTAGTGCCGTTTCGAGTATGATGAACCTTATGAGACAACCTATATGTAAATGATGAAATGAGGTGTAACTTTCAATTAATTTTGAATCATGATTTTATTGCTTGATGAATGATGTATTGTACATATATGTTATAATGATGAACTAGTAAGCCGTTAAATAAGTTTTGGTAATCGAATTATGTTGTTTGTTGACTAATGGTGTTTTTGTGATACGTTGTTGATTTATAATGTCATTGATTTGTTGATATGAGTTGTAGGCCGATGGCCAGAGTTGATTGGTTTGAGTTGATTCGTCCTAATATATGGACATTTTGAGTTGTAGGTCGTATGACCAATGTCGATGTTGTTGAAGGCTTATGCCTTGTATGACATGATTGTTGTTGATTGTGCATCCATGTTGCATACATACATTGATGAGGGATCATGCTCTATTGCTAAAGGCTTAGGCCTTGTTGTTGAGGGCTTATACCGTGATGCTGAAGGCTTATGCCTTGTTGTTTCCCTTTTAACTAGCATTATGATGGGGACTTATGCTCCATTGGTACCACATGCATATAGTTTTCGTTAGTTGTATTGTATTTCATATATTTGAATGTCGATATTGTGAATAGTATTGTTGATGTGGTTGTATGTGAGAATTGTTGTGTGAAATATATAACTTTATATATGTGTGAATACTATCCCTTAGCATGTAATATTCACCGTGTATTTATTGAATGTAATCCTCACCCCTTTTCTATTGTTGTGTCTGTGCTTCTTCGGGAGTACAGATGATCAGGTACCTGAGTAGTGCTTGGATGTTGAGTATTGCTTGATCGAGTCTTAGGAGTCGCTCTGATACGTAACACGGGATTGGGAATTTGTTATGTTTTACTTTATTTAATTTGTTACTTATCTTACCTTTATATTTTGTTGGACCACAAATTTTTGTGGAGGATATTGCTATTTTAAGCCGTAGTGCTATGAAACTGAATATTTGATATTTCCGCTGTGTAAGCAATTCTTTTATGACAAATGAAGTAATAAAATGAACTTAAATGTTATGAGTTTTTGGAAGATGTGACATCCTACTGGTATATTCTGATATAGACTGTGTATTGTTATTATAAATATCTAAGTTGGGAAAGTGGGGTGTTACACAGCTCATTTTCTATGTTTGTTCCATATTTCAAAAAATGTTGTATGAAATGTAAGGATTATGTTGAATCACATATGCATGGACATGTTGTGGATATATGGAACAACGTTATGTAATTGAATACGACGAGTAATGTTTAGGTACACCTTCAGCATTTTGAAGTTGTATGTGCTGATAATTCAAAATTAGTTTTGTATGTGCATGAAACTTGGTTGACACCCTATAAAGAAATACTTGGTACTGCTTGGACTAATAGAGTCACTTATATAGGGAACACAACAACCAACATGTACATTGATGCTAATATGAATATATTTACATTAGTAATTATTAAAATCTGACATTAATGTTCTGTTTATGTTTTTAGGGTTGAGTCTGCTCATTGGAGACTAAAAAATATGGTGACAAGTAGCAGGGGAGATTTATGTAGAAGTTGAGATGCTGTTAACACCATGTTGAAGTTGTAATTAAGTTCAATTAGAATGTCATTTTAGAAAAGCGCATGCAACATTGAGCATCGATGTAACACTCCATTTTACTCCAAATTACATGGTTTCGTTTTAAGACAATGTATACAACACATTAGAAAGGAACTGGAAATGATTAAATTCGATGGTTGTGACAAAGCCGCGTGTGGTTGCTTCATTAGAACATCATATGGGTTACCTTGTCCGTGTGAACTTGCAGGTTATCAAATACAAGGAGAGCATATTCCGTTAGATTTGATACATGTATTTTTGAAAAAATTATTCATTGAAGAGCATGAGGTCACTAAAGAAGAAAGTGGGACACAGTTGGATTTAGAAGAAGAGTGTACCCATTTAAAATTAGGCGAGCCTTGAACATTTCCCCTTGTTAGTCTGTTAATGCTTGCTTTTTCTTATACACCCACTTGTAACCAATAACTCTCTTTCCCTATGGTAGCTAAACAAGATCCCATATCTCATTATTTATCAAGGACTCTATCTCCCCATCATAGCATCCATCCACTTATCTTTCTCCTGAATACCCATAGCCTTTCGAAAAGTAGAAGGGTCTCCTGAAATGGTAAGAAGAGCATATATGTTGCTAACTCTTCAAAACCAAATATCACCGGAGGTAAAATACGAGAGGGCTCCCTATCACGCACACGTGTATAGTCTTATACTTCCAATCAATTTTAGACTCCACCCAAATCTGAGGCTAGATCATCCTGCTGTTGGGCTACAATTTGCCTAGGACTCACTGATGGCTCCTCAATGTCCACTTGAATCTTGTTCTGACTGGAATTTTCTACCCCTATATTTGATACAACTACCACATCTGACTCTTTCAACATCGACTTCTCATAAAATATAACATCTCTACTAATAACCACCTTCCTTTTAATTGGATCCCAAAGCTTGCATCCTTTCTCACCTTTATTCTAACCAATAAAGATGCACTATTTTGACTTGTGGTCAAGTTTGGACCGTCCTCACTGGAAATATGCACATATGTTGAACACCTAAAAATCCTCAAATTATTCATATCAACATTGTTACCTGTCAACACCTCCTCAACAAGTTTTCCATCCAGTGAAGCGCGTGGTGATTTGTTGACTAGATAGCATGCCATATCGAGTATTGTTTCTAATAAACCTTTTGAAAGACCAGCATTCAATCGAAGGAACCTTATCGCCTCCGTCAAAGTCATGTCCATCCTATCTGCAACACCATTTTGTTCTGGTGTCTTCCTCACAGTAAAGTGCCCCTGGATTCCATTCTTCTCATAGAAATGCATAAACTTCTTGTCAGTGTATTTAATTCCATTATGTGACCGCAATACTTTATTTTTCTCTTTGTCTGATTCTCAACCTCTATACCTTCCATAGTTAAATTTGGCAAAGAACTCTTATTTATATTTCATAAAATAAACCTAAACCTTACGAGAAATATCATTAGTGAATGTTGCAAAGTACCTAAAACCTCACACAGAGGGCTCTTTTGTAGGTCCCTAGACATCCGAATGGACATATTCTAAGATTTCCTTGGTCTTGTGTTGCCTGATCTTGAAACAAACTGTCATACCCCAAAATTTGACCATACTATTTCTCCTATTCAAATTCAAATCAATACACAAAGCTCCAAGACACAATCTCCTAAACAAAGATCAGAAACTAGGGTTTGGGTTGTTCAAAAGAAGATCAGTGAATCAATGGCTCCAAGGCATCATATATGGCTCAATATATTTCACATTACCTCTATAACAAGTATCAAGTCTCAATTCAAAGGATTGGTCACTCAATTGTTCAGAAAGTCAATAGTCGACTGGTTAACCTAAAAGTCAAACTATGGTCAAACCATAGTCAAAACTTCTGATTTTTGGTCAACATCCTCATTATGAATTATCATCCATCATTTGATCAAAGGTTGATCACGATTCATCAAGGAAAGTTCAGAAATCATCAAAAGGATAAGTTGCTAAATTAGGGTTTTTAACTAAAAGTCAACTGAACTTTGACAAGCCATAACTTTCACATGGAACATCAAAAATTGCCCATCCAAAGCTTATTTTGAAGGAAATTGAATTCTCTACAACTTTGTCTCTCACATGCCAAGTCCAAAGATGCTTCATTTGAGATATATGAGCTAATACATTACAGGTCCTTCTAAAAGATCGCCAAAAGGCATTTTTTAAAAGCTCATAACTTGAGCATGGAATATTTAATTAAGATGAAACCAAAAGCATCATTTAGAGGACACTCTAAGCTTTCTAAAAAGCTCAAGAACACTTCCATACAATAAAAAATGAAGGAGTTATGGCTTGCACAAGTTGGTCGATTATGAGAAAATGCATGGAAGGCAAAGTGATGATTTTTAAGTTATTTCTTAATGGGCCTAATTCTTTGGTTCTAAACTCATTTTTAACATGGTCCAAGACTCCTAAAGCCCATTTATGCATGATTATATTATTTATTTTTATTTATTTGATTTCTTATTCATTAAAAGTCAAATTTAATAAAATAAATAATAGAAAATATGAAAGATATGCATGAATTTATTTTTTCAATCAAATATTAAGCCTAATATTCATATAAATCAAGGAAATTTCGTTTTCCCTTGATGGAGAAAGATTGAATGCAAAAATATACACTTTTTATTCAATTTTGAATCTAATCTCCTCCAATCTTTTCTCTTGCAAACCAAGCCAAATATTAACCCTAATAAGGTCTTCTATATAAGGGCAATACATTCATAATAATAGGGGACGAAAAAGAAGGAGAAAAGAATGGGGTTCTAAGCTTGCAAAAAACGTTAAAAACTAGGGCAAGGAATTTCTCTCGTGGCAGCCATTATCAACCATTCCAAAGTATCAATTTACCTTCCTTATTCATCCAGGAGTAGATTCCAATCATTACTCAAGTCTGCTACTCTCCAGAATTGCACAGCTCACCTTCGCCGGAGGTAAGTATTTTCTGGAAGTCGGTTCTGTTCATTCATGCGTTACTAATCACTTTGCTCTTCATAGTTGTGCTCAGGGATGTAATTGTGACAGTTTGGACGAATAACATGTGAGATTAGAATCCCGGATCGCGACCTACCATTGATAGGGCATCAAGGTCGTGATCCTTTGAAACCCTAGATACAGGACGTTTCAGGCCAAGAAAACTACTCCATTGAACTCGCAGCATATCAATTAGTTGGTCTGGGTTAATATCGCGTTCGTTTTAGTGTTATTTCGCAGGTTGAACAAATCCACCCGTAGGAGAAGACGAGGGAACCACCGCCGGCGGTGATTTGAAGGTTGCAGGTTCTAGTCAATGCTTGCGTGTCAGTTTCCTGCTTTCGTACTGGCCAGTCAACCATGCTCGAGTTTCTCTCTTCACCTGATTCGTTCAAAAAACCCGCAGGGGGTCCCACGGTTTGACTATGTCATTTAATTTTGTTTTAATATTTATTTAGTATAAAACATATTAATATCAGCAAGTGGATTTGGAATGATTGGCCAGGGGTAGCGTGTTATATTACTATAAACCTGGGTTCGATACCCAGGTTGAGCTTGTTTAATATTTTTTCTTTGTCTCCTATTCCATGGTTCATCTTCATGATCCTGCGTTGCACACCTATGCTTGCCTACAATACTCCCTCAGCGATCATCCATTAGATCACCCCGGCCTCCGATCCAACGCCCAGAGACGCAGGTGTACCATGCACTAGTCAGCCATGCGCCACATCTGATCCCAGCTAAGTATCTTTTTTCTAAATTATAATAATTTATATTCATAATTCTTTTTTAGTTAGTTTATTATTTACTCCGAATTCCTTTAATAATAATAAATTTCTTTTATAATTACAAAAATTGTTTTAATATTATTTAATCGATAACTCGATTTTTTCTCGTAATATCAAAATTTCCTTTATAATAAATAATTTAATTGAAGTTTTAGTTAAAAATTATTTTTGGGGCTAATTAATTTTTTTTATGCCTTTAAAACCTTGAATTCATCATGATTACTAATCATTGTTATTGGTAGGTGTTATCCATTAACGCATTTTTAGCTTTATAGGGTTATCTCAAGATCCTCCGATTACGCGCCATGCCACTCGAAAAGCTAAGTGTCTAACCCTCTTTTGGTTTAAAATATCATTTTAGCTTTTATTTTCCCTTTTTGATTAAAATAGGGTTTGTTGAACTTGTAACGCACTCACCCTTATTTATTTTCGTCTTAATTTGTAGGGTTGATCAAGGGTTGATCAAGGGTTCGAGGAAGATCAAGGCTCAAGATAATTATTCATCCCTCTTATTTTTTCTGTCTTTTAATTTCCCCCATCCCCGCAGGTGTTTATTGTAATAGCGTAGGACATTTATCTTTCCGCCTTTAATTTCCGTATAATTTTAACTGCGTGGTTAGTAATCTTAGGGAGTGCAAGCCCTTAACAAAATTAGAATAACTATAATTATAAGATAAATATTATCTGAATACAGTCACGTGATTGGTGCACACACTCACCTTTAGGGTAACCTCTTATGTTGACTCGTTGCCTTGTTGCCTGTTGTCTTTAATTGTACTAAATAGTCAAAGTCCCTCGATTCCGAGGATACCTAAGCAAAACAAATGTTACTCTTAGTTCATCATCATAAGATCATAGTCCCTTCGAAGTTGCCTTAACAAATGATCTTGTCCCTCGAAGCTGCCTCGGTAAAAATGTGATGATTGTCCCAATTGCTAAGGTATCCTCGCATGATGCCTAAAAGATAAAAATGACTATTATATCCTTCCCTTAGACTACCTGCCCTCTTTATGGCAAGGGAAAGTCTTGTGGCGAACGATTACTCGATGACCCTTAAAACATCCAATTGAAAGACTTCCTGCCCTCTCATGGTATGGATAGATCCTTTCGCCCGAAAAGCTAAAAGAACGATTTTTCAAACTTAGGGTAGTTGCTATTAATTGCTTGCTCACCTTCAAATCAAATTTTCAAATTACTTTTCACACTTCTCTTTTCAAATACTTTCAAAACAAGGCTACGCTTATTTACAAGCTAAAGTCCTTAACGAAATCTTTTTACTATTCACACATGACACTTTTCAAACAATTCAAACATTTTGAAAACAAAGTGAGCTAAGCAATTAAGAGCCCATGGATAACCATGGATACAAAGGGTGCCTTACACCTTCCCTTTGTATAACTTACCCCCCGAACTCAAAATCTTTTCAAAAGGTCTTTCCTGTTCTTTTAGCCTTTCCAATTGGATAAAATAAAAGTCGGTGGCGACTCATGCTTAACCGCGACATTTTCTTTAAAAGTCAGTTCACCGTATTACAGAACTGGCGACTCTGCTGGGGATTTTTCGATTAAAAAGAGGGGTTACCTTAAAAGTTTAGGATTCACTTAAATGTTTTCTATTGTTTGCTTTGTTTGTTTTATTTTTCAGGGGCGTTTCGGGAATTAACTGAAGGACGAATCCTATACCCGGATTCAAGAACACTTAAGATTAGGAGTGGCATAGTCATGGCAACCTCTTTCACATATGTGGGAGATGAGTCAATATGAAGTTCACACTTGAGTTAGGACTCCATAGCATATGCACACCTTTCTCAAATGAGGGGGGTCTATGTATGTGTCTATGGGTGCGCCGGAGCTCAAGGACCTTTAGTTACCCTTAACCCATCCTGGCCTTTAGGAACGTAGTGGGGGGACTACTCTTGACAAATGTTGAGAACTAGTCGCTACCCGATGCTACAATTCAGATAGGTCCTTTCTCAAAGTATCATTGCATGATGCGAATGTATCATGTCCGAGGGTGCTTTAGAAGGGCTGACAATTCTGGATAACTTGTAGAACCCGTTGCTGAAATCTCCTTATCCATAGAAATGCCCTTGGTAAGGACACCTGATCAGACCCCATGCAAGCCTTAAGCCAAAAATTGTGTGACTTGTGTGACTTATGTGACTTACCTGCGTTTGCTACTAACCTTTGTTTCTTCGCAGGTTTTGTTAAAAGGACTTGTTCGCCCTTACTATCTCACGCTATAAACTGCATTCACATAACATCATAACATCATGACATCATAACATTGCATGTTAACTAACCCTTTCAAGGATCTTAGGGATTTAGGGCGCACAATTTCAGGTGCTCTTATCAAGGACGGAATTCCTATCTAGGGACAAGAGGATTTACTTTCCTCTGGCCATTTGCCTTCCAAATCAGAGACACCGTACCTATCAAGGGGCAAGAGGATTTATCTTCCTCTAGCCATATACCTTCCGATTCAAAGGCTTAACACCTATCAAGGGGCAAGAGGATTTATTTTCCTCTAGCCATGTACCTTCAAATTCATAGGTGTCCCGAGTCAGAGGCGATGACCCACTCGATATGGTGAGCTTGATTCTCAAAGAGGAACGTTCAAAGACGAAAGTCAGAATTCTTCAGACAAAGACGCGACCAAATCATTTTCTAATGTTGCTAACTAAATTCCTAAAGATCCTTGAAAAGATTGCATTTGCATTCATAACATCACATAAAACTAACTTTGCCTTTCAGGTTGACCAACTGGTCAGACAAATACCATCAACAAATCAATCCTGATCAGATGAACATTCTGGAAGCTTGACCCCCAGACTTCTGAATCATTCCAATCAGATACACATTTTGGAAGCTCGAACCCCGGACATTCTGAAAGTTCTAATCAGATGAACATTCTAGAAGCTTGACCCCCAGACTTCTGAAACATTCCAATCAGATACACATTTCGGAAGCTCGAACCCCGGACATTCTGAAATTTCTAATCAGATGAACATTCTGGAAGCTTGACCCCCAGACTTCTGAAACATTACAATCAGATACACATTCTGGAAGCTCGAACCCCGGACATTCTGAAAGTTCCAATCAGATGAACATTCTGGAAGCTTGACCCCCAGACTTCTGAAACATTCCAATCAGATATACATTCCGGAAGCTCGAACCCCGGACATTCTGAAACATCCTTATCAGATACACATTCCGAAAGCTCGAACCCCGAATACTCTGAATCTCTACACCATTCCACAACAACGACGCAAGCCAGATGCACCTAGGCGTCAATTCACCGAAATCAATATGTCGTCGGCTCAAGCATTACAACATCTATTGAAGATCAGATTGATTACTCTGAGGGATGCTCCTAAGAATTCTAACACCTACACTCCTGGCTATAAACTCAATGCAAAGTGTGCGTACCACTCTAATAGTCCTGGACATTACACAAACAATTGCTGGACACTAAAGAATAAGATCCAAGACATGATCGATGCTGGTGAAGTTGAGTTCAACCCTCCTAAAACTCCTGTGGTGATCACCGCTCCTATGCCTAATCACGACAAGACTAATTAATGCCTAAGTGGATGAAATTTTAGATCATTAGATTTACTTTCATGCGCAATTCTATTCTGTTTGTTTAAACATTCGAATTATGATAGACATTATCTGCTTTAATAATCATCATCAGTGCATTGCATATGTTTGTCTTGAATAAATTATTTCGCTATCACTCATTTAAACTGCATCTTTACTTCGCATATGTTTTATGATACTCAACTCCTGCTAAAGCTGTGAGCCTTTTGAGGGAGGATGACAAAAATGATACTGCAACCTCATACAATATGCTTTTGAGCGGACTATGCTGACGATGTACATGCATTGTTTCAATTCCTAAACAGTGGAGATATAAGGATGATAATCCCTCGTCAACCCCTTTGAGCCTAAGAAGTAGAAGTTTCTTTCTTGTACTAATTAAAACCCTTGATCATAACCTGGGGCAGGGTAGTTCTCAGTTGATTTGGCTGTGCATTCTATTTTAAGAGAATCATTCAGTACACCTTTCAACAAAGGTTTCAATCACAAGCGTTCATCCGCACACATCAAAGAAGTGTTGGAGATGCCAATTAAAAGCCAATGATGGTTCATCAATCATTAAGCAAGGCAGTCAATATCTTTCAAAAAAAAATGAAAAAACATATATACAAAGAAAAGCCTGCTAAGTCAAAAATCAAAAAGAAGACTTAGGCAAAAATCAAGGCATCCCGCTGACTGTAAGCTCAAAATAGACAGTTCAGGCAAAAGTTAGGGATATCAAAAAGATGAAAAAAGAGAAGTCAATAAATTCCTGAACAACACAATGTTGTGACTACCAAAGGGAAGAAGTGATTGCCATCTCAAAAGTTCTCTTTGCTTGTGAACCATCATCATTGTCAAAGGTGCAAATCCAAAGGTCTCTTGGAACCTGAATGCATAAGTTGAATTAACTGAGCTTAGGACTGAAGATCATCACGAAGAGGGGTGGGTACAACCAAAATTTGAACCTTTATCCTTTTGTTTCTTAAACCGTGAACCAAGCCACGTTACAACCCTTGAAAGTCCTAATTGAAGCATGGTTAGTTCGAAAGCATACTGTCACCAAAAAGGTATCCCGACTCCTTAAGGTTTACTAAAATGCTGAGTCGATATTTCGCTTCTAAGAAAATAGCATGTTTTTACAAATATCATGATTTTACATCTCTTGCTTTAATGTTTTTTCAAAAAAACTCAAGACAAACGTATGGATTGCATCTCATGAATTCATTATTAAACATATTCTGCTACATAATTTCAAATGTTAGCATCAGAAAGAACTTGCGCAGGGTACAACTAATGACTGGAAGTTATCCCAACAGACAAGATTACTCCAAGAAGCAATGTCTCCTACGTATACAAGGGGAATGGCACGCTTTGCCCAAATCAATTTGGGGCAATCAAGTCAAGATTCGAAGAATCTCTCAAGGGCGCCAAAACAATCAGGGGCATGCATCCAAATAGATTTGAAGCTACTTCCAACCAACATGGGATATTGTCTTTGGCCTATGATTACTAGGGGCATGTCGCCCATAGTGCACGTCTCATAAAGTCCTCGCGAGGCGAATCTTTTCAAAGTCTCTACTAGCGGGGGCAAATCTATACAAGTCCAGTTTGACATCTTGATCAATACTCAGCGGTGTGTCCTAATCAAATCCAGGAATGGTAGTTACTATAATACTGGGGGCAATGTTCAAGGCATCCATGCCTTCCCACAGCTCCGATTTTACAAGATCATATCCCCACAGAGCAATTCTCAAGAAGATATCTTCAAACATACTCGTCCCGACAAAGACATGACTCCCCAACAGAGTTTACATCTTCAACACTACCGGTTCTCCAACACTTTGATCTTCTCCAACATGGTGTATTAATATCTCTAATCCCCAATCAGGGTACATCAAGTTACTGATCGTCCCCAAGCAGAAATCATAAATCCCCATCTAAGCATCTTCAAGATAAGATCAAACATCAAAATTACAATGACATGGAGATCCATCTTCTCAATCAAGATATGTCAAATAGCATAAATCATAGTCATACGTCATAAATCATAAACATATTCATACAACTGCATACATATTCATTCATAATACATAATACATCGCGACAAATGCGTACATAACATGCAAGGTTCTCATTTATTTTGAGAGTCCCATCACATAAACGCATTACATACATCATGACATGGTATAAAAAAACTAACTTTGCCTTTATCAGGTTACTGCTGCAGTCAAATAAACAACTTCAAAACCTTTCAGATCTAAGTCGATACCTTGGACGGTTCCTTAATGATCTACCTTTGGATCTAAGTCGATACCTTGGACGGTTCCTTAATGATCTACCTTCGGATCTAAGTCGATACCTTGGACGGTTCCTTAATGATCTACCTTCGGATCTAAGTCGATACCTTGGACGGTTCCTTAATGATCTACCTTTGGATCTAAGTCGATACCTTGGACGGTTCCTTAATGATCTACCTTCGGATCTAAGTCGATACCTTGGACGGTTCCTTAATGATCTACCTTTGGATCTAAGTCGATACCTTGGACGGTTCCTTAATGATCTACCTCCGGATCTAAGTCGAAACCTCAGATGGTTCCTTAAATGATCTACCTTCAGGTTTAAGTCGATACCTCAGACGGTTCCTTAAACAATCAACTTTTCAAAATCTAAAGCGGAAACCTCGGACGGTTCCGTAATGATTAACATTTAAAATATAAAGCAGAAACCTCGGACGGTTCCGTAACAATCGACATTCAAAATCTAAAGCGGAAACCTCGGACGGTTCCGTAACGGTCAACGCGCAAAGATCTAATCCATCTACCACGAACAGTAATGACACGATCAACATTTAAACAACCACTTCTCAAACACTTCAAACATAGTCTAAGGCATGCTCACCAGGATGGCATCTTTAAGCCCATCTCCGACAAAAGCCCCTTCATCTTCAGCTAGGGCAAATTCTTGGGTATTCTAGTGTTCAATCCTCTTCTACCCTCAAATTCCGACAGGCACACATGCCAGTCTACATCTTCAGGTATAAGAAGATTGAACAGGGGCAGCTGTCATACCCCAAAATTTACCCATACTATTTCTCCTATTCAAATTCAAATTAATACACAAAGCTCCAAGACACAATCTCCTAAACAAAGATCAGAAACTATGGTTTGGGTTGTTCAAAAGAAGATCAGTGAATCAATGGCTCCAAGGCATCCTATATGGCTCAATATATTTCACATTACCTCTATAACAAGTATCAAGTCTCAATTCAAAGGATTGGTCACTCAATTGTTCAGAAAGTGAATAGTCGACTGGTTAACCTAAAAGTCAAACTATGGTCAAACCACAGTCAAAACTTCTGATTTTTGGTCAACATCCTCATTATGAAGTATCATCCATCATTTGATCAAAGGTTGATCACGATTCATCAAGGAAAGTTCAGAAATCATCAAAAGGATAAGTTGCTAAATTAGGGTTTTTAACTAAAAGTCAACTGAACTTTGACAAGCCATAACTTTCACATGAAACATCAAAAATTGCCCATCCAAAGCTAATTTTGAAGGAAATTGAATTCTCTACAACTTTGTCTCTCACATGCCAAGTCCAAAGATGCTTCATTTGAGATATATGAGCTAATACATTACAGGTCCTTCTAAAAGATCGCCAAAAGGCATTTTTTAAAAGCTCATAACTTGAGCATGGAATATTTAATTAAGATGAAACCAAAAGCATCATTTAGAGGACACTCTAAGCTTTCTAAAAAGCTCAAGAACACTCCCATACAATAAAAAATGAAGGAGTCATGGCTTGCACAAGTTGGTCGATTATGAGAAAATGCATGGAAGGCAAAGTGATGATTTTTAAGTTATTGCTTAATGGGCCGAATTCTTTGGTTCTAAACTCATTTCTAACATGGTCCAATACTCCTAAAGCCCATTTATGCATGATTATATTATTTATTTTTATTTATTTGATTTCTTATTCATTAAAAGTCAAATTTAATAAAATAAATAATAGAAAATATGAAAGATATGCATGAATTTATTTTTCCAATCAAATATTAAGCCTAATATTCATATAAATCAAGGAAATTTCGTTTTCCCTTGATGGAGAAAGATTGAATGCAAAAATATACACTTTTTATTCAATTTTGAATCAAATCTCCTCCAATCTTTTCTCTTGCAAACCAAGCCAAATATTAACCCTAATAAGGTCTTCTATATAAGGGCAATACATTCAGAATAATAGGGGACGAAAAAGAAGGAGAAAAGAATGGGGTTCTAAGCTTGCAAAAAACGTTAAAAACTAGGGCAAGGAATTTCTCTCGTGGCAGCCATTATCAACCATTCCAAAGTATCAATTTACCTTCCTTATTCATCCAGGAGTAGATTCCAATTATTACTCAAGTCTGCTACTCTCCAGAATTGCACAGCTCACCTTCGCCAGAGGTAAGTATTTTCTGGAAGTCGGTTCTGTTCATTCATGTGTTACTAATCACTTTGCTCTTCATAGTTGTGCTCAGGGATGTAATTGTGACAGTTTGGACGAATAACATGTGAGATTAGAATCCCGGATCGCGACCTACCATTGATAGGGCATCAAGGTCGTGATCCTTTGAAACCCTAGATACAGGACGTTTCAGGCCAAGAAAACTGCTCCATTGAACTCGCAGCATATCAATTAGTTGGTCTGGGTTAATATCGCATTCGTTTTAGTGTTATTTCGCAGGTTGAACAAATCCACCCGTCGGAGAAGACGAGGGAACCACCACCGGCGGTGATTTGAAGGTTGCAGGTTCTAGTCAATGCTTGCGTGTCAGTTTCCTGCATTCATATTGGCCAGTCAACCATGCTCGAGTTTCTCTCTTCACCTGATTCGTTCAAACAACCCGCAGGGGGTCCCACGGTTTGACTATGTTATTTAATTTTGTTTTAATATTTATTTAGTATAAAACATATTAATATCAGCAAGTGAATTTGGAATGATTGGCCAGGGGTAGCGTGTTATATTACTATAAACCTGGGTTCGATACCCAGGTGGAGCTTGTTTAATATTTTTTCTTTGTCTCCTATTCCATGGTTCATCTTCATGATCCTGCGCTGCACACCTTTGCTTGCCTACAATACTCCCTCAGCGATCATCCATTAGATCACCCCGGCCTCCGATCCAACGCCCAGAGATGCAGGTGTACCATGCACCAGTCAGCCATGCGCCACATCTGATCCCAGCTAAGTATCTTTTTTCTAAATTATAATAATTTATATTCATAATTCTTTTTTAGTTAGTTTATTATTTACTCCAAATTCCTTTAATAATAATAAATTTCTTTTATAATTACAAAAATTGTTTTAATATTATTTAATCGATAACTCGATTTTTTCTCGTAATATCAAAATTTCCTTTATTATAAATAATTTAATTGAAGTTTTAGTTAAAAATTATTTTTGGGGCTAATTAATTTTTTTTATGCCTTTAAAACCTTGAATTCATCATGATTACTAATCATTGTTATTGGTAGGTGTTATCCATTAACGCATTTTTAGCCTTATAGGGTTATCTCAAGATCCTCCGATTACGCGCCATGTGTAACACCCGTATAATTTTAATATTAATTTAATTGGAACATTGAATTAATAATTAGAATTATTAAGAATTTGTGGAAAATAATGGAAATAATGGTTTATGGCATTTGGGCCATGTGAGGAAATAGTAAAAGAAAGGGGGTGATTTTGTAATCCTTTTTACTAAATTATTATTATTTTTCATAAAACAATTGGAATTGGGAAGAAAGAAGGAACGTGCAAGAACAGAGGTTTGAGAACACGAAGAACGTGAAGGAGAACTGTAGAGGGAGAGACCAAGGATCAAGAACTCTTGTCTAAGGTAAGGGGAGACTCTCCATTTAATCTCTATTATCGTGTTATAGGTAATAGTATAGATTGGTAGTATTGTTTTGATCAATGGTTTCCATGTTCTATGTTGTGTTCATCTTTTGGATTGAAATTTTGGACTGATAAATCCCTAATAACTGAGTAGATCTAGAGTATGATGAACGAAATTGATTATTGGATCATATACTGTAGTTTCTGGGTGAATTCGTATGTTGTTATGAGATGAATTTTCTGGTTTTTAGACCCAAATCGCAGACTGTGCAGGTGAAATCGCGAGGAAGATGAATGGTAAGTTGCAGGTTTCTGTGAACTGCTGTCCATTCACGTATGGTACGCGTATGATACGCGTATGGGGGGTGTGGTACGCGTATGGTACGCTCCCCATGGTGCATCAGAATGTGCCCTTCTGCTGGTACGCGTATGATACGCGTATGATGTTGTTTTGTGTGGAAATATGGTTCTGTCCATACGCGTATGATACGCGTATGGTGTGTATGTTTTGTCTGAAATTGTGCTTCTGCCCGTACGCGTATGATACGCGTATGGTGTGTGTTTTTGTGAAATTCTGGCCCTGTTGGTACGCGTATGGTACGCGTATGGCCAGCGTGACCTGCAGATTTTGCTGTTTTGTGATATTTGAAAGTCTGACGACGTGTGACTTTAAACTGATGATTCTGTGTGAAATATTATTGTCTGATTTATTGAATGATGCAATTATATGTATATTGAACATACTTGTTAATGATGATGATGATGAATGATGATGAATGAGTATAAGATGATGCTACTCATAGTATGAAGATGATGATAGTATGTTGTATATATGTTGCATGCATTCATAGTCATTTGATGAGGGTTGTATCCTAATGATGAGAGGATACAGTGAAGGGCAAGATTCCCATTGTGTGGAATCTGTGCTGGCAGGGCCGTATCTGGATGATGATAGATCGGTCGGTGGATGATGTCCACTGGTGATGTTTGGTACCACATGCATAGTGTCAGTTTCATACATGTGCAAGATTTGTTTATAACATGATGGTGTATGTTTTAAGATGACTTGTCTGTTAATCTGTGGATGTGTGAATGATGATTCGTCTGAATATGAAACAATTGGGTGAATGATATAACTATGAAATGTTATTATTTATGATGCAATAACATTGGTTAACTGTGATGAGACTCACCCTTACTTGTTGTCATTTTCAGATTGAGGATAGCGGCGCGACTTGGTGAGGATTAGCTCATAAGTCGGTTTTTAGTTATAGTGTCGGTGTCATGCTCTGGTAGATGTAACACTGGGAACGCGTTGTTTTGGAGTTTGATTATAACTCTATTTTGTTTTGTTGTTTGAAGTCTTATACATTAATGATGGATGTTTGACTTGATGATTTTAATTCCGCTGTGTAGACATGGTTTGTTTATTGAGTTATAATTACAGATGTTTTCAGTGAATGCATGACATGTACCGAACGTGTATTTTTCTTTATTTACGAATTGTGACACCTCTTGCATGTTGACTCTGATTAATATTTATTCTATTGCCGCGGGTTATTAGAGGGGTGTTACAATAGTGGTATCAGAGCATAGTCGGTCGTTGTGACCAGAGTCTTAGTGTCAGTGTCAGTCTTTCTGTGTATGCGACTAATACGAGTTATTTGTCGATACTTTTGTTCTGACTGGATTGTTTATGTTAAGCAGAACAATGGCTGGAAGAGGAGGAAGAAACGATGATGCTATCGCTGAGGCTCTGGGCATGATTGCTGGTGTGTTGGGAGGGAATGCCAATGGAGCTGCGATTGGTGCTGACAGGCAGCTGAACAGTTTTCAGAGGAACAATCCTCCATTGTTCAAGGGCACTCATAATCCTGAAGGTGCTCAGAAATGGCTTAAGGAGATCGAGAGGATTTTCAGAGTCATTGACTGTGCTGAGGATCTCAAGGTGAGGTATGGTACTCATATGTTATCTGAGGAGGCTGATGACTGGTGGATGTCAACCAGAACTGAACTGGATGCTAATGGTACAGCAATTACCTGGACTGTATTCAGGAGGGAATTTCTGAGGAGGTATTTTCCTGAAGATGTCAGGGGAAGAAAGGAAGTTGAATTTCTGGCACTGGTTCAAGGCAATATGTCAGTACCGGAGTATGCGGCCAAGTTTGTGGAACTGGCAAGGTACTATGTGCACTACAATGATGATGAAGCCAGTGAGTTCTCGAAATGTGTCAAATTTGAGAATGGTCTTCGTGATGAGATCAAGCAGGGTATCAGGTACCAGAGAATCCAGAGGTTTGTTGATCTGGTAGATTGTAGCAGGATTTTTGAGGAAGATAACATCAAGCTGAGGTCATCTCACTCTCGCGAGTTGGTTGACAGAAAAGGGAAGAAACATATGGATAGAGGTAAGCCATATGGTAGAGGTAAACCTGCTGATTGGAAGAAACCCAGTGGGGGAGATTCCAGTGCTCGTATCAGATGTTACAATTGTGGTGAGATGGGACATCGTAGGAATGAGTGCAAGCTTGATTAGAAGAAGTGTTACAAGTGTGACCAAGTGGGTCATATTGCTGCTGACTGCAAGAAGAGGGTTGTGACTTGTTACAACTGTGGTGAAGAGGGTCACATCAGTCCTAATTGTCCTAAGCCAAAGAAGAACCAATCGGGAGGAAAGGTTTTTGCTTTGACCGGGTCAAAGACTACTCTAGAGGACAGGTTGATTAAAGGTACGTGTTTCATTCATGGCACACCTTTGGTTGCAATTATTGATACTGGAGCAACTCACTCTTTTATTTCTTTGGATTGTGCTATGAGGTTAAATCTTGAGATATCTGACATAAATGGAAGTATGATTATTGACACTCCTGCGTCGGGTTCAGTAACTACTTCGTCTGCATGCTTGAATTGTCCGGTTGATATCTTTGGTAGAGAATTCGGGATGGACTTAGTGTGCCTTCCGTTGAAACAACTCGATGTAATCCTGGGAATGAACTGGTTGGAATTCAACCGTGTTCATATCAACTGTTTTGCGAAGACGGTGATTTTTCCTGAAGAGGTTAGTTCTGATGGTCTGGAAATGACAGCTAGACAGGTGAATGAGGCTATCGGAGATGGTGCAACAGTGTTTATGTTGTTTGCATTGATGAATGTGAAGGAGAAAGTGGCGAGTAGCGAATTGCCTGTTGTGTGCGAGTTCCCAGAAGTTTTTCCAAAAGATGTGAATGAATTGCCACCGGAAAGAGAAGTGGAGTTTTCTATTGATTTGGTTCCGGGAACTAGTCCAGTATCGATGGCACCGTATCGTATGTCGCCGTCTGAATTGGCTGAACTGAAGAAGCAGTTAGAGGAATTGCTTGAGAAGAAATTTATTCGTCCTAGTGTTTCGCCGTGGGGTGCGCCTGTGTTGTTGGTAAAGAAGAAAGAGGGTTCAATGAGGCTGTGTGTAGATTACAGACAATTGAACAAGGTTACTATCAAGAATCGGTATCCATTGCCGAGGATTGATGATTTGATGGATCAGTTGATTGGGGCATGTGTATTTAGTAAAATTGATCTGAGGTCTGGGTATCATCAGATTCGCGTGAAAGACGACGATATTCAGAAGACTGCCTTTAGAACGAGGTATGGACATTATGAGTATTCTGTAATGCCGTTCGGAGTTACTAATGGACCTGGTGTTTTTATGGAATATATGAACAGGATTTTTCATCCGTATCTCGATAAGTTTGTGGTGGTATTTATAGATGATATCCTGATATATTCTAAGAGTGAGAAAGAACATGCGGAACATCTCAGAACTGTGTTGGAGCTGTTGAAAGAGAAGCAACTTTTTGCCAAACTGTCGAAGTGTGAATTCTGGTTGGAAGAAGTCAGTTTTCTTGGACGTGTGATTTCTAAGAATGGTATTGCTGTTGATCCTACAAAGATAGAAGCTGTGTCTCAGTGGGAAGCTCCGAAGTCAGTGTCAGAGATTCGTAGTTTTCTTGGTCTTGCAGGTTACTACCGAAAGTTCATTGAAGGGTTTTCAAAGTTAGCATTACCGTTAACTAAATTAACCAGGAAGGGACAAGCTTTTATTTGGGATGCAAAGTGTGAAGAGGGATTCCAAGAGCTGAAGAGGAGGTTGACTAGTGCTCCTATTTTGATTTTGCCGAATCCGACAGAATCATTTGTGGTTTATTGTGATGCGTCACTGATGGGTTTAGGTGGTGTATTGATGCAGAATCAACAAGTGGTCGCTTATGCGTCGAGACAACTCAAAGTGCATGAAAGGAATTATCCGACTCATGATTTGGAGTTAGCAGCTGTGGTTTTTGTGTTGAAGTTGTGGCGACACTATTTGTATGGTTCGAGATTTGAGGTGTTCAGTGATCATAAGAGCCTGAAGTATCTCTTTGATCAGAAAGAGTTGAACATGAGGCAGAGAAGGTGGTTAGAATTTCTGAAGGATTATGATCTTGGTTTGAATTACCATCCGGGTAAGGCAAACGTGGTTGCTGACGCTTTGAGTAGGAAGACCTTGCATAAGTCTATGCTAATGATGAAGGAATTGGATTTGATTGAACAATTCAGAGACTTGAGTTTAGTGTGTGAAGGCACTCCTGTTAGTGTCAAATTGGGTATGCTGAAGCTGACTAGTGGTATTCTTGAAGAAATCAGAGAAGGTCAGAAAGTTTATGTGGAATTGATTGATAAGTTGACCTTAGTTAATCAAGGCAAGAGTAGTGAATTCAGAGTCGACGAGAATGGTATACTGAGGTTTGGTGACCGAGTTTGTATTCCTGATATTGATGAACTCCGAAAGCGTATTTTTGAAGAAGGACACCGTAGTGGATTGAGCATTCATCCTGGTGCTACCAAGATGTACCATGATTTGAGGAAGTTGTTTTGGTGGCCGGGAATGAAGAAGGAAATTGCTGAGTTTGTGTATTCTTGTTTGACTTGCCAGAAGTCAAAGATTGAGCATCAGAAACCGTCTGGGTTGATGCAACCGATGTTTATTCCTGAGTGGAAGTGGGATAGCATCTCAATGGATTTTGTGTCGGGTTTGCCAAGAACTGTCAGAAATTGTGAAGCTATCTGGGTCGTGGTAGACAGGTTGACGAAGTCTGCACATTTTATACCGGTGAGAATGGATTATCCGATGGAGAAGCTGGCTCAATTGTATATTGAGAAGATAGTGAGTCTGCATGGTATTCCTTCAAGTATCGTGTCAGACAGAGATCCGCGGTTTACGTCTAAGTTCTGGGAAGGTTTGCAGAAAGCTTTGGGTGCTAAGCTAAGATTGAGTTCTGCTTATCATCCGAAGACTGATGGATAGACTGAGAGGACAATTCAGTCATTAGAGGATTTGTTGCGGGCTTGTGTGTTGGAAAAAGGAGGTACTTGGGATAGTTATCTGCCTTTAATTGAGTTTACCTACAACAACAGTTATCATTCGAGTATCGGTATGGCTCCGTTTGAGGCTTTGTATGGTAGGAGGTGTAGGACGCCGTTGTGTTGGTACGAATCTGGTGAGAGTGCTGTGATTGGTCCAGAAATTGTACAACAGACTACAGAGAAGATTAAAATGATTCAGGAGAAGATGAAGGCTTCTCAGAGTCGTCAGAAGAGTTATCACGACAAAAGGAGGAAAACACTTGAGTTTCAAGAGGGAGATCATGTGTTTATGAGAGTTACTCCTATGACGGGGATTGGTCGAGCATTGAAGTCAAAGAAGTTGACTCCGCGTTTTATTGGACCATTCCAAATTTCTGAAAGAGTGGGGGAAGTGGCTTATCGTATCGCTCTACCGCCGATGCTTGCAAATTTGCATGATGTGTTTCATGTGTCTCAGTTGAGGAAATACATTTCGGATCCGTCCCATGTGATCCAAGTAGATGATGTACAGGTGAAAGATAACTTGACGGTTGAGACTTTACCTGTGAGGATTGAAGATAGAAGACTGAAGCAATTGCGAGGCAAGGAAATAGCTTTGGTCAGAGTGGCTTGGGGAGGACCAGCTGAAGGCAATGTTACCTGGGAGTTAGAGAGTCAGATGAAGGACTCTTATCCAGAACTTTTTACCTGAGGTATGTTTTCGAGGACGAAAACTCTTTTAGTGGGGGAGAGTTGTAACACCCGTATAATTTTAATATTAATTTAATTGGAACATTGAATTAATAATTAGAATTATTAAGAATTTGTGGAAAATAATGGAAATAATGGTTTATGGCATTTGGGCCATGTGAGGAAATAGTAAAAGAAAGGGGGTGATTTTGTAATCCTTTTTACTAAATTATTATTATTTTTCATAAAACAATTGGAATTGGGAAGAAAGAAGGAACGTGCAAGAACAGAGGTTTGAGAACACGAAGAACGTGAAGGAGAACTGTAGAGGGAGAGATCAAGGATCAAGAACTCTTGTCTAAGGTAAGGGGAGACTCTCCATTTAATCTCTATTATCGTGTTATAGGTAATAGTATAGATTGGTAGTATTGTTTTGATCAATGGTTTCCATGTTCTATGTTGTGTTCATCTTTTGGATTGAAATTTTGGACTGATAAATCCCTAATAACTGAGTAGATCTAGAGTATGATGAACGAAATTGATTATTGGATCATATACTGTAGTTTCTGGGTGAATTCGTATGCTGTTATGAGATGAATTTTCTGGTTTTTAGACCCAAATCGCAGACTGTGCAGGTGAAATCGCGAGGAAGATGAATGGTAAGTTGCAGGTTTCTGTGAACTGCTGTCCATTCACGTATGGTACGCGTATGATACGCGTATGGGGGGTGTGGTACGCGTATGGTACGCTCCCCATGGTGCATCAGAATGTGCCCTTCTGCTGGTACGCGTATGATACGCGTATGATGTTGTTTTGTGTGGAAATATGGTTCTGTCCATACGCGTATGATACGCGTATGGTGTGTATGTTTTGTCTGAAATTGTGCTTCTGCCCGTACGCGTATGATACGCGTATGGTGTGTGTTTTTGTGAAATTCTGGCCCTGTTGGTACGCGTATGGTACGCGTATGGCCAGCGTGACCTGCAGATTTTGCTGTTTTGTGATATTTGAAAGTCTGACGACGTGTGACTTTAAACTGATGATTCTGTGTGAAATATTATTGTCTGATTTATTGAATGATGCAATTATATGTATATTGAACATACTTGTTAATGATGATGATGATGAATGATGATGAATGAGTATAAGATGATGTTACTCATAGTATGAAGATGATGATAGTATGTTGTATATATGTTGCATGTATTCAAAGTCATTTGATGAGGGCTGTATCCTAATGATGAGAGGATACAGTGAAGGGCAAGATTCCCATTGTGTGGAATCTGTGCTGGCAGGGCCGTATCTGGATGATGATAGATCGGTCGGTGGATGATGTCCACTGGTGATGTATGGTACCACATGCATAGTGTCAGTTTCATACATGTGCATGATTTGTTTATAATATGATGGTGTATGTTTTAAGATGACTTGTCTGTTAATCTGTGGATGTGTGAATGATGATTCGTCTGAATATGAAACAATTGGGTGAATGATATAACTATGAAATGTTATTATTTATGATGCAATAACATTGGTTAACTGTGATGAGACTCACCCTTACTTGTTGTCATTTTCAGATTGAGGATAGCGGCGCGACTTGGTGAGGATTAGCTCATAAGTCGGTTTTTAGTTATAGTGTCGGTGTCATGCTCTGGTAGATGTAACACTGGGAACGCGTTGTTTTGGAGTTTGATTATAACTCTATTTTGTTTTGTTGTTTGAAGTCTTATACATTAATGATGGATGTTTGACTTGATGATTTTAATTCCGCTGTGTAGACATGGTTTGTTTATTGAGTTATAATTACAGATGTTTTCAGTGAATGCATGACATGTACCGAACGTGTATTTTTCTTTATTTACGAATTGTGACACCTCTTGCATGTTGACTCTGATTAATATTTATTCTATTGCCGCGGGTTATTAGAGGGGTGTTACAATAGTGGTATCAGAGCATAGTCGGTCGTTGTGACCAGAGTCTTAGTGTCAGTGTCAGTCTTTCTGTGTATGCGACTAATACGAGTTATTTGTCGATACTTTTGTTCTGACTGGATTGTTTATGTTAAGCAGAACAATGGCTGGAAGAGGAGGAAGAAACGATGATGCTATCGCTGAGGCTCTGGGCATGATTGCTGGTGTGTTGGGAGGGAATGCCAATGGAGCTGCGATTGGTGCTGACAGGCAGCTGAACAGTTTTCAGAGGAACAATCCTCCATTGTTCAAGGGCACTCATAATCCTGAAGGTGCTCAGAAATGGCTTAAGGAGATCGAGAGGATTTTCAGAGTCATTGACTGTGCTGAGGATCTCAAGGTGAGGTATGGTACTCATATGTTATCTGAGGAGGCTGATGACTGGTGGATGTCAACCAGAACTGAACTGGATGCTAATGGTACAGCAATTACCTGGACTGTATTCAGGAGGGAATTTCTGAGGAGGTATTTTCCTGAAGATGTCAGGGGAAGAAAGGAAGTTGAATTTCTGGCACTGGTTCAAGGCAATATGTCAGTACCGGAGTATGCGGCCAAGTTTGTGGAACTGGCAAGGTACTATGTGCACTACAATGATGATGAAGCCAGTGAGTTCTCGAAATGTGTCAAATTTGAGAATGGTCTTTGTGATGAGATCAAGCAGGGTATCAGGTACCAGAGAATCCGGAGGTTTGTTGATCTAGTAGATTGTAGCAGGATTTTTGAGGAAGATAACATCAAGCTGAGGTCATCTCTCGCGAGTTGGTTGACAGAAAAGGGAAGAAACATATGGATAGAGGTAAGCCATATGGTAGAGGTAAACCTGCTGATTGGAAGAAACCCAGTGGGGGAGATTCCAGTGCTCGTATCAGATGTTACAATTGTGGTGAGATGGGACATCGTAGGAATGAGTGCAAGCTTGATCAGAAGAAGTGTTACAAGTGTGACCAAGTGGGTCATATTGCTGCTGACTGCAAGAAGAGGGTTGTGACTTGTTACAACTGTGGTGAAGAGGGTCACATCAGTCCTAATTGTCCTAAGCCAAAGAAGAACCAATCGGGAGGAAAGGTTTTTGCTTTGACCGGGTCAGAGACTACTCCAGAGGACAGGTTGATTAAAGGTACGTGTTTCATTCATGGCACACCTTTGGTTGCAATTATTGATACTGGAGCAACTCAATCTTTTATTTCTTTGGATTGTGCTATGAGGTTAAATCTTGAGATATCTGACATAAATGGAAGTATGATTATTGACACTCCTGCATCGGGTTCAGTAACTACTTCGTCTGCATGCTTGAATTGTCCGGTTGATATCTTTGGTAGAGAATTCGGGATGGACTTAGTGTGCCTTCCGTTGAAACAACTCGATGTAATCCTGGGAATGAACTGGTTGGAATTCAACCGTGTTCATATCAACTGTTTTGCGAAGACGATGATTTTTCCTGAAGAGGTTAGTTCTGATGGTATGGAAATGACAGCTAGACAGGTGAATGAGGCTATCGGAGATGGTGCAACAGTGTTTATGTTGTTTGCATTGATGAATGTGAAGGAGAAAGTGGCGAGTAGCGAATTGCCTGTTGTGTGCGAGTTCCCAGAAGTTTTTCCAAAAGATGTGAATGAATTGCCACCGGAAAGAGAAGTGGAGTTTTCTATTGATTTGGTTCCGGGAACTAGTCCAGTATCGATGGCACCGTATCGTATGTCGCCGTCTGAATTGGCTGAACTGAAGAAGCAGTTAGAGGAATTGCTTGAGAAGAAATTTATTCGTCCTAGTGTTTCGCCGTGGGGTGCGCCTGTGTTGTTGCTAAAGAAGAAAGAGGGTTCAATGAGGCTGTGTAGATTACAGACAATTGAACAAGGTTACTATCAAGAATCGGTATCCATTGCCGAGGATTGATGATTTGATGGATCAGTTGATTGGGGCATGTGTATTTAGTAAAATTGATCTGAGGTCTGGGTATCATCAGATTCGCGTGAAAGACGACGATATTCAGAAGACTGCCTTTAGAACGAGGTATGGACATTATGAGTATTCCTTAATGCCGTTCGGAGTTACTAATGCACCTGGTGTTTTTATGGAATATATGAACAGGATTTTTCATCCGTATCTCGATAAGTTTGTGGTGGTATTTATAGATGATATCCTGATATATTCTAAGAGTGAGAAAGAACATGCGGAACATCTCAGAACTGTGTTGGAGCTGTTGAAAGAGAAGCAACTTTTTGCCAAACTGTCGAAGTGTGAATTCTGGTTGGAAGAAGTCAGTTTTCTTGGACGTGTGATTTCTAAGAATGGTATTGCTGTTGATCCTACAAAGATAGAAGCTGTGTCTCAGTGGGAAGCTCCGAAGTCAGTGTCAGAGATTCGTAGTTTTCTTGGTCTTGTAGGTTACTACCGAAAGTTCATTGAAGGGTTTTCAAAGTTAGCATTACCGTTAACTAAATTAACCAGGAAGGGACAAGCTTTTATTTGGGATGCAAAGTGTGAAGAGGGATTCCAAGAGCTGAAGAGGAGGTTGACTAGTGCTCCTATTTTGATTTTGCCGAATCCGACAGAATCATTTGTGGTTTATTGTGATGCGTCACTGATGGGTTTAGGTGGTGTATTGATGCAGAATCAACAAGTGGTCGCTTATGCGTCGAGACAACTCAAAGTGCATGAAAGGAATTATCCGACTCATGATTTGGAGTTAGCAGCTGTGGTTTTTGTGTTGAAGTTATGGCGACACTATTTGTATGGTTCGAGATTTGAGGTGTTCAGTGATCATAAGAGCCTGAAGTATCTCTTTGATCAGAAAGAGTTGAACATGAGGCAGAGAAGGTGGTTAGAATTTCTGAAGGATTATGATTTTGGTTTGAATTACCATCCGGGTAAGGCAAACGTGGTTGCTGACGCTTTGAGTAGGAAGACCTTGCATATGTCTATGCTAATGATGAAGGAATTGGATTTGATTGAACAATTCAGAGACTTGAGTTTAGTGTGTGAAGGCACTCCTGTTAGTGTCAAATTGGGTATGCTGAAGCTGACTAGTGGTATTCTTGAAGAAATCAGAGAAGGTCAGAAAGTTGATGTGGAATTGATTGATAAGTTGACCTTGGTTAATCAAGGCAAGAGTAGTGAATTCAGAGTCGACGAGAATGGTATACTGAGGTTTGGTGACCGAGTTTGTATTCCTGATATTGATGAACTCTGAAAGCGTATTTTGGAAGAAGGACACCGTAGTGGATTGAGCATTCATCCTGGTGCTACCAAGATGTACCATGATTTGAGGAAGTTGTTTTGGTGGCCGGGAATGAAGAAGGAAATTGCTGAGTTTGTGTATTCTTGTTTGACTTGCCAGAAGTCAAAGATTGAGCATCAGAAACCGTCTGGGTTGATGCAACCGATGTTTATTCCTGAGTGGAAGTGGGATAGCATCTCAATGGATTTTGTGTCGGGTTTGCCAAGAACTGTCAGAAATTGTGAAGCTATCTGGGTCGTGGTAGACAGGTTGACGAAGTCTGCACATTTTATACCGGTGAGAATGGATTATCCGATGGAGAAGCTGGCTCAATTGTATATTGAGAAGATAGTGAGTCTGCATGGTATTCCTTCAATTATCGTGTCAGACAAAAATCTTCCAAAATATTAAAATTTGCAAATTTAACAAACTTCGTGACTTTTATGTAGAATAGCACACAAAAATCTTCCAAAAGACCAAATTTTGGAAGTTTGAGAAACTTCTTGACTTTTATGTAGTATAGCACACGAAAATCTTCCAAAATATTAAAATTTGCAAGTTTAACGAACTTCGTGACTTTTATGTAGTATAGCACACAAAAAATCTTCTAGAATATCAAAATTTTCAAATTAAGAAACTTCTTGACTTTTATGTAGTATAGCAAACAAATATCTTCCAAATTACCAATGTATACAAGTTTAACGAATTTCGTGAATTTTATGTAGTATAGCACACGAAAATCTTCCAAAAGACCAAATTTTACAAATTTAACGAACGTCGTGAATTTTATGTAGTATAGCACACAAAAATCTTCCAAAAGATCAAATTTTGCAAGTTTAACAAACTTCTTGACTTTTATGTAGTACAGCACAAGAAATGTTTCCAAAATACCAATGTATGCAAGTTTAACGAAATTCTTGACTTTTATTTTGTATATAGCACACGAAAATCTTCCAAATTAGCAATGTATACAAGTTTAATGAACTTCGTGACTTTTATGTAGTATAGCACACAAAAATCTTCCAAAAGATCAAATTTTGCAAGTTTAACAAACTTCTTGACTTTTATGTAGTACAGCACAAGAAATGTTTCCAAAATACCAATGTATGCAAGTTTAACGAAATTCTTGACTTTTATTTAGTATATAGCACACGAAAATCTTCCAAATTAGCAATGTATACAAGTTTAACGAACTTCGTGACTTTTATGTAGTATAGCACACAAAAATCATCCCAAAGACCAAGTTTTGGAAGTTTAACAAATTTTTTGACTTTTATGTAGTATAGCAGACGAAAATCTTCCAAATTACCAAATTTTGCAAATTTAACGAACTTCATGACTTTTATATAGTTTAACACAAAAAAATCTTCAAAAGGACCAAATTTTAGAAATTTAACGAACTTCGTGACTTTTATGTAGTATAGCACACGAAAATCTTCCAATAAACCAAATTTTGCGAGTTTTACAAACTTTAAGACTTTAATGTAGTATAGCACACTAAAATATTCCATAATACCAATGTATGTAAGTTTAACAAATTCCGTGACTTTTATGTAGTATATAGCACACGGAAATCTTCCAAAATACCAATGTATTCAAGTTTAACGAACATCGTGACTTTTATGTAGTATAGCACACAAAAAGCTTCGAAAGTACTAAAATTTGAAAGTTTAACGAACATGTGACTTTTATGTAGTATAGCACGCGAAAATCTTCCAAACTTTTAAAATTTGCAAGTTTAACGAACTTCGTGACTTTTATGTAGTATAGCACAGAAAAATCTTCCAAAAGACCAAATTTTGGAAGTTTAAGAAACTTCTTGACTTTTATGAAGTATAGCACACGAAAATCTTCCACAATATTAAAATTTGCAAGTTTAATGAACTTCGTGAATTTTATGTAGTGTAGCACACAAATATCTTCCAAAATATTAAAATTTGCAAATTTAACGAACTTCGTGACTTTTATGTAGAATAGCACACAAAAATCTTCCAAAAGACCAAATTTTGGAAGTTTAAAAAACTTCTTGACTTTTATGTAGTATAGCACACGAAAATCTTCCAAAATACCATTGAATTCATCATGATTACTAATCATTGTTATTGGTAGGTGTTATCCATTAACGCATTTTTAGCCTTATAGGGTTATCTCAAGATCCTTTGATTACGCGCCATGCCACTCGAAAAGCTAAGTGTCTAACCCTCTTTTGGTTTAAAATATCATTTTAGCTTTTATTTTTCCCTTTTTGATTAAAATAGGGTTTGTTGAACTTATAACGCACCCACCCTTATTTATTTTCCTCTTAATTTGTAGGGTTGATCAAGGGTTGATCAAGGTTTCGAGGAAGATCAAGGCTCAAGATAATTATTCATCCCTCTTATTTTTTCTGTCTTTTAATTTCCCCCATCTCCGCAGGTGTTTATTGTAATAGCGTAGGACATTTATCTTTCCGCCTTTAATTTCCGTATGATTTTAACTGCGTGGTTAGTAATCTTAGGGAGTGCAAGCCTTTAACAAAATTAGAATAACTATAATTATAAGATAAATATTATCTGAATACAGTCATGTGATTGGTGCACACACTCACCTTTAGGGTAACCTCTTATGTTGACTCGTTGCCTTGTTGCCTGTTGTCTTTAATTGTACTAAATAGTTAAAGTCCCTCGATTCCGAGGATACCTAAGCAAAACAAATGTTACTCTCAGTTCATCATCATAAGATCATAGTCCCTTCGAAGTTGCCTTAACAAATGATCTTGTCCCTCGAAGCTGCCTCGGTAAAAATGTGATGATTGTCCCAATTGCTAAGGTATCCTCGCATGATGCCTAAAAGATAAAAATGACTATTATATCCTTCCCTTAGACTACCTGCCCTCTTTATGGCAAGGGAAAGTCTTGTGGCGAACGATTACTCGATGACCCTTAAAACATCCAATTGAAAGACTTCCTGCCCTCTCATGGTATGGATAGATCCTTTCGCCCGAAAAGCTAAAAGAACGATTTTTCAAACTTAGGGTAGTTGTTATTAATTGCTTGCTCACCTTCAAATCAAATTTTCAAATTACTTTTCACACTTCTCTTTTCAAATACTTTCAAAACAAGGCTACGCTTATTTACAAGCTAAAGTCCTTAACGAAATCTTTTTACTATTCACACATGACACTTTTCAAACAATTCAAACATTTTGAAAACAAAGTGAGCTAAGCAATTAAGAGCCCATGGATAACCATGGATACAAAGGGTGCCTTACACCTTCCCTTTGTATAACTTACCCCCCGAACTCAAAATCTTTTCAAAAGGTCTTTCCTGTTCTTTTAGCCTTTCCAATTGGATAAAATAAAAGTCGGTGGCGACTCATGCTTAACCGCGACATTTTCTTTAAAAGTCAGTTCACCGTATTACAGAACTGGCAACTCTGCTGGGGATTTTTCGATTAAAAAGAGGGGTTACCTTAAAAGTTTAGGATTCACTTAAATGTTTTCTATTGTTTGCTTTGTTTGTTTTATTTTTCGGGGGCGTTTCAGGAATTAACTGAAGGACGAATCCTATACCCGGATTCAAGAACACTTAAGATTAGGAGTGGCATAGTCATGGCAACCTCTTTCACATATGTGGGAGATGAGTCAATATGAAGTTCACACTTGAGTTAGGACTCCATAGCATATGCACACCTTTCTCAAATGAGGGGGGTCTATGTATGTGTCTATGGGTGCGCCGGAGCTCAAGGACCTTTAGTTACCCTTAACCCATCCTGGCCTTTAGGAACGTAATGGGGGGACTACTCTTGACAAATGTTGAGAACTAGTCGCTACTCGATGCTACAATTCAGATAGGTCCTTTCTCAAAGTATCATTGCATGATGCGAATGTATCATGTCCGAGGGTGCTTTAGAAGGGCTGACAATTCTGGATAACTTGTAGAACCCGTTGCTGAAATCTCCTTATCCATAGAAATGCCCTTGGTAAGGACACCTGATCAGACCCCATGCAAGCCTTAAGCCAAAAATTGTGTGACTTGTGTGACTTATGTGACTTACCTGCGTTTGCTACTAACCTTTGTTTCTTCGCAGGTTTTGTTAAAAGGACTTGTTCGCCCTTACTATCTCACGCTATAAACTGCATTCACATAACATCATAACATCATGACATCATAACATTGCATGTTAACTAACCCTTTCAAGGATCTTAGGGATTTAGGGCGCACAATTTCAGGTGCTCTTATCAAGGACGGAATTCCTATCTAGGGACAAGAGGATTTACTTTCCTCTGGCCATTTGTCTTCCAAATCAGAGACACCGTACCTATCAAGGGGCAAGAGGATTTATCTTCCTCTAGCCATATACCTTCCGATTCAAAGGCTTAACACCTATCAAGGGGCAAGAGGATTTATTTTCCTCTAGCCATGTACCTTCAAATTCATAGGTGTCCCGAGTCAGAGGCGATGACCCACTCGATATGGTGAGCTTGATTCCCAAAGAGGAACGTTCAAAGACGAAAGTCAGAATTCTTCAGACAAAGACGCGACCAAATCATTTTCTAATGTTGCTAACTAAATTCCTAAAGATCCTTGAAAAGATTGCATTTGCATTCATAACATCACATAAAACTAACTTTGCCTTTCAGGTTGACCAACTGGTCAGACAAATACCATCAACAAATCAATCCTGATCAGATGAACATTCTGGAAGCTTGACCCCCAGACTTCTGAATCATTCCAATCAGATACACATTTTGGAAGCTCGAACCCCGAACATTCTGAAAGTTCTAATCAGATGAACATTCTGGAAGCTTGACCCCCAGACTTCTGAAACATTCCAATCAGATACACATTTCGGAAGCTCGAACCCCGGACATTCTGAAAGTTCTAATCAAATGAACATTCTGGAAGCTTGACCCCTAGACTTCTGAAACATTCCAATCAGATACACATTCTGGAAGCTCGAACCCCGGACATTCTGAAAGTTCCAATCAGATGAACATTCTGGAAGCTTGACCCCCAAACTTCTAAAACATTCCAATCAGATATACATTCCGGAAGCTCGAACCCCGGACATTCTGAAACATCCTTATCAGATACACATTCCGAAAGCTCGAACCCCGAATACTCTGAATCTCTACACCATTCCACAACAACGACGCAAGCCAGATGCACCTAGGCGTCAATTCACCGAAATCAATATGTCGTCGGCTCAAGCATTACAACATCTACTGAAGATCAGATTGATTACTCTGAGGGATGCTCCTAAGAATTCTAACACCTACAATCCTGGCTATAAACTCAATGCAAAGTGTGCGTACCACTCTAATAGTCCTGGACATTACACAAACAATTGCTGGACACTGAAGAATAAGATCCAAGACATGATCGATGCTGGTGAAGCTGAGTTCAACCCTCCTAAAACTCCTGTGGTGATCACCGCTCCTTTGCCTAATCACGACAAGACTGATTAATGCCTAAGTGGATGAACTTTTAGATCATTAGATTTATTTTCATGCGCAATTTCTATTCTGTTTGTTTAAACATTCGAATTATGATAGACATTATCTGCTTTAACAATCATCATCAGTGCATTGCATATGTTTGTCTTGAATAAATTATTTCGCTATCACTCATTTAAACTGCATCTTTACTTCGCATATGTTTTATGATACTCAACTCCTGCTAAAGCTGTGAGCCTTTTGAGGGAGGATGACAAAAATGATACCGCAACCTCATACAATATGCTTTTGAGCGGACTATGCTGACGATGTACAGGCATTGTTTCAATTCCTAAACAGTGGAGATATACGGATGATAATCCCTCGTTGTAACACCCTTCTAAACCCCGCGGCAATTTTAATAGTTAATCAGAGTAAAAACATATGCACAAGGGTGCCACAATTATTTAAAATAAATAAATCAACTAAGGTCAAAGTCATGCTTCATTAGGAAACGATTCACCAAAGCACAATCATGTTTAACACAGCGGAATACTAAACATCATCAAATACAACCAAATGAAATCATAATTCAACGCCAAATAAAATGGATATTTCATAAAAACTCTATAACTATCGTTCCCCAGTGTTACAGATCAGAGCATGACCGACACGACCCAACATAAACGGATAAACTCTATGAGTCATCCTCACCAAGCACTAATGCCGCTACTCCTCAATCTGAAAATGACAACATGTAAGGGTGAGTCTCATTCTCAATTAGTAAATATTATGCAATTCATAAGCAACAAGCATCATAATATACCGTTCACCCAATTATACATATTCAGATTCACATCCATTATTAATTCACACAATAATAGATTACAACACATACTACAGAAATCCATACAATCATATTATGACAAAATGCATATGACGCAACTGACACTATGCATGTGGTACCAATAAACCGTGGAATCAATCCACCTAACCGATCTAAGCCTCATCGAGATACGGCCCACCGACACAATTTCCACACAATGGGAAATATGTCCACCAACGATCCAAACCTCACCGGGATCCAACATCAATGCACATGAATGAATGAAACACATATAACATACTTAAAACACACTAAATCACGATGAGCAACTCATCTCAACACCACATCACCGAATAAGTATGTACATGTTTTCAACATCATTCAAATAGTCATGCATCCATCACAAATCATAATAACAAATCACACCAATTCATCATCACATCAAACACATTGTCACACCTATCTCATGTGCACACAATGTTCAATTCTTATCAAGTAATTAAATCGAGTTTCAAAGAAATAAGGTCGGATAATACCAATGTTCATCGTTCATCATGTAAAACATTTAATTACTTGCACAACGCCCAAAACGGCACTAAGAAATGATTCACGGATCAAAAGATACGTTATTTTGAAGTTTGGAAAAATTCACACACAGCAAGGTTCGCTCAGCGGAGCAAGGCAGAAGCGAAAGCCTTCCAACCCCCGCTCAGCGGACCTCAAGCGACGTCAAACAGAAGCGAACTACGTTGGGACCTCCGCTCAGCGGACCCCCCTCCGCTCAGCAGACCTGCGATTTCAGCAAACCCCAAGCCTGCGACAGACCCTGCGATTTCACTCCCCTTTCACCCAAAAACGATTTCAGACATCACATACAGGCATACAATCATCATATATTCAATTACACACCACAAAAACATCATTTAACGCATTATTAACTGAATAGTTCACACAATCATCATCAATTCAATCCAAATTAGAACACCCTAACCTAACAATCCCAATATCTAATTGAACCAAAACATACATCAATCTACCTATCACCTAAGATCACATAAGAGATACTAAAAGGAAGAGTCCCCCCTTACCTCGATGAATCTCTTGAATGCTATCCTTCCGGTTTCACGTTCTTGCCCCTTTCTCTTCTCTTCTTTTCACGTGTTCTTCTTTTCTCCCCAAATGGTTCCTTTCTTTCTTATTTTGTGAAAATAAAATAAAATAAAATATCACAACTTAGTATAAGGCCTAACCAATATAGCACCCCTCTTTTACTAACATCACACCATAAGCCCAATAACCTTTATTCCATCATTTTCTGATTAAAATACTAAATTCCAATTATTTAATTTAAATCTTAATTAAATTAATAAACTGAAATCATGGGGTGTTACAACTCTCCCCCACTAAAAGAGTTTTCGTCCTCGAAAACATACCTTAGACGAAAAGTTCCGGGTAAGAGTCCTTCATCTGGCTCTCTAACTCCCATGTAACATTTCCACCGGCTGGTCCTCCCCAAACCACTTTCACCGTTGCTATATCTTTACCTCGCAACTGCTTCACTTTACGATCTTCAATCCTCATAGGTAACGTCTCTACAGTCAGATTATCTCGCACCTTTATATCATCTACCTGAATCTCATGAGACGGATCCGCAATGTATTTCCTCAACTGAGATACGTGGAACACATCATGCAAATTAGCGAGTGCAGGCGGTAAAGCAACCTGATAAGCAACCTTTCCAATCTTCTTAGTAATCTGAAATGGACCAATGAAACGCGGAGTTAACTTCTTCAACTTCAAGGCTCTCCCAATACCAGTCATCGGAGTAACTCGCATGAATACATGATCTCCTTCCTTAAATTCAATATCCTTCCTTCTCTTGTCATGGTAACTCTTCTGACGACTCTGAGAAGCTCTCATCTTTTCCTGAATCATCTTGATCTTTTCTGTAGTTTGTTGCACAATCTCCGGTCCAACCACCGTGTTTTCTCCAGATTCGTACCAACACAAAGGTGTTCTACATCTCCTACCATACAATGCTTCAAACGGAGCCATACCAATACTCGAATGATAACTATTGTTGTAGGTAAACTCAACCAAAGGTAAATAACTATCCCAAGCACCACCTTTTTCTAATACACAAGCTCGTAGCAAATCCTCTAACGATTGAATCGTCCTCTCCGTCTGACAATCTGTCTGCGGATGATAAGCAGAACTCAACCTCAACTTAGTACCCAAGGCTTCCTGCAATCCTGTCCAGAACTTAGAAGTAAATCTCGGATCTCTATCCGACACAATACTAGCTGGAACACCATGCAAACTCACTATCTTCTCAACATACAACTGAGCCAACTTCTCCATCGAATAATCCATTCTTATTGGAATAAAGTGAGCAGATTTCGTCAACCGGTCTACAATAACCCAGATAGAATCACAATTCCTGCTCGTTCTAGGTAAACCAGATACAAAGTCCATAGAAATTCCACCCCACTTCCAATCTGGAACAAACAACGGTTCCATCAATCCAGAAGGTTTTTTATGCTCAATTTTCGACTTTTGACAAATTAAGCAAGCATAAACAAACTCAGCAATTTCCTTCTTCATTCCAGGCCACCAAAATAGCTTTTTCAAATCATGATACATCTTGGTAGCACCAGGATGAATGCTCAATCCACTCCGGTGTCCTTCTTCCAGAATACTCTTTCTGATCTCAGCAACATCGGGTACACACACTCGGTCTCCAAACCTTATGACACCATTCTCGTCAATTCGGAATTCACCTCCTCGACCTTGGTTAATCAATGTCAACTTATCTACCAAGCCAACGTCAGATTTCTGTCCGTTTCTAATTTCTTCAAGGATACTATTAGTCAACTTTAACATCCCCAACTTGACGCTATTAGAAGTACTTTCGCATACCAAACTCAAATCTCGGAATTGCTCAATTAAATCCAATTCTCGCACCATTAGCATAGACATATGCAAAGACTTCCTGCTCAATGCATCAGCAACAACATTTGCTTTACCAGGATGGTAATTCAACCCGAAATCATAATCCTTCAGAAATTCTAACCATCTTCTCTGCCTCATATTAAGTTCTTTCTGATCGAAGAGATACTTCAGACTCTTATGATTGCTGAATACCTCAAATCGAGAACCATAGAGATAATGTCTCCACAACTTCAACACAAACACAACAACCGCCAATTCCAAATCATGAGTTGGATAATTCTTTTCATGAATTTTCAACTGTCTTGAAGCATAGGCCACTACCTGCTTATCTTGCATCAAAACACCACCTAAACCCATCAGTGAAGCATCACAGTACACGTTAAAAGACTTCGCTGGATTAGGCAAAATTAAGATCGGAGCACTTGTCAATCTTTTCTTCAATTCTTGAAAACCCTTTTCACATTCTGAATCCCATACAAATACTTGTCCTTTTCTTGTTAACTTAGTCATTGGTAATGCCAACTTCGAAAATCCTTCAATGAACTTTCTATAGTAACCTGCCAGACCAAGAAAACTACGAATCTCTGAAGCATTCTTCGGCGTCTCCCACTGAGATACTGCTTCTACCTTCATAGGATCCACTGCGATACCGTTCTTCGAAATTACATGGCCAAGAAAACTTACTTCCTTCAACCAGAATTCACATTTAGACAATTTCGCATACAACTTCTTCTCTTTCAATAACTCCAATACCACTCTTAGATGCTCTGCATGTTCTTCATCACTCTTCGAGTAAATTAGAATGTCGTCAATGAACACTACCATGAACTTGTCAAGATACGGGTGAAATATCCTGTTCATATACTCCATGAAAACACCAGGTGCATTAGTAACACCAAATGGCATAACAGAATATTCATAATGTCCATACCTCGTTCGGAATGCCGTCTTCTGAATATCTTCCGCCTTCACACGAATTTGGTGATATCCAGACCTCAGATCAATCTTGCTAAACACACAAGCTCCAACCAACTGGTCCATCAAATCATCAATCCTCGGCAAAGGATATCGATTTTTGATTGTCACTTTGTTCAGTTGTCTATAATCAACACATAGCCTCATTGAACCTTCTTTCTTCTTAACCAACAGTACCGGCGCACCCCACGGTGACACACTAGGACGAATAAACTTCTTCTCCAACAATTCTTCTAACTGTTTCTTCAGTTCAGCCAATTCCGATGCCGACATGCGGTACGGTGCCATCGACACAGGACTAGTTCCAGGAATCAATTCTATAGAAAACTCCACTTCTCTTTCAGGTGGCAACTCACTAACATCTTCTGGAAACACTTCTGGATATTCATTCACTACCCGTAGCTCACCAGTACTATCGCCCCCTTTCACTTCCATCGAAGAACACAACATAAATACCACTGCTCCATCATTGACAGCTAAATTCATCTGTTTGACTGACATAGTCAAATCCTCAACACTAACCTCTTCAGGAAAGATAACCGTCTTCGTAAAACAATTGACATGAACTCGGTTAAATTGCAACTAGTTCATTCCCAATATGACGTCAAGTCCTTCAAGAGGAAGGCACACTAAGTCCATTCCAAACTTCCTACCAAATATGTCAACAGGACAGTTCAAACAAGCAGAAGAAGTAGTTACTGAACCCGACGCAGGAGTGTCAATAATCATACTTCCATGAATAACAGATATTTCTAATCCCAATCGTTTAGCACAATCCATTGAAATGAACGAATGAGTCGCTCCAGTATCTATAATAGCAACTAAAGGTGTGTCATGGATAAAACACGTACCTTTAATTAGACGATCTTCTGGAGTAGTCTCTGACCCAGACAAGGCAAAGACTTTTCCACCAACCTGATCCTTCTTCGGTTTAGTGCAGTGCGGACTGATGTGACCCTCTTCGCCGCAATTATAGCAAGTCACAATCTTCATCCTACAATCTGAAGCAATATGACCCGCCTTACCACACTTGAAGCATTTCTTCTCTCCACCCTTGCACTCATTCCTTCTATGCCCAGTCTCTCCACAGTTGTAGCACCTAACGGGAGCACCAGAATCTCCCCCACTAGGCCTCTTCCAATCCCCAGCTCTAGGATTTCCTCTACCATATGGCTTACCTCTATCCATAGGCTTCTTACCTTTCTTGTCAACCAACTTGCGAGAGTGAGATGACTTCAGCTTAAGGTTATCCTCCTCGAAGATCCTACTACAGTCCACCAAATCGACAAATCGCCAAATTCTCTGGTACCTAATTCCTTGCTTGATCTCATCACGAAGACCATTCTCGAACTTGATGCACTTTGAGAATTCACTCGCCTCGTCATTGTTGTAGTGAACGTAGTACTTCGCCAACTCGACAAATTTCGAAGCATACTCTGGTACCGTCATATTACCCTGAGTCAGCTCCAAAAATTCAATCTCTTTCCTGCCTCGAACGTCTTCAGGAAAATACCTCCTCAGAAACTCCCTCTTGAACACAGCCCAGGAGATAGCTACACCATCAGCATCCAATTCAGCCCTGGTAGCCATCCACCAGTCATCAGCTTCTTCGGACAACATATGAGTACCATACCTCACTTTCAGGTTCTCAGCACAATCGATGACTCTGAAAATCCTCTCAATCTCCTTAAGCCATTTCTGAGCACCTTCAGGATCATGTGTGCCCTTGAACAACGGAGGATTGTTCCGCTGGAAACTGTTCAGCTGCCTGTCAGCACCAATACCAGCCCCATTGGCATTCCCTCCCAGTACACCAGCAATCATGCCCAGAGCCTCAGCAATTGCATCGTCATTTCTTCCTCCTCTTCCGGCCATTGTTCTTCTAAATATCAAACAATATTCATTAGAACAAGAAGTATCGATAGTGTCAACCTTACACTATTCGCATACGAGGGATTAACTGACACTAAGACTCTGACTCAAACGACCGACTATGCTCTGATACCACTATTGTAACACCCTTCTAAACCCCGCGGCAATTTTAATAATTAATCAGAGTAAAAACATATGCACAAGGGTGCCACAATTATTTAAAATAAATAAATCAACTAAGGTCAAAGTCATGCTTCATTAGGAAACGATTCACCAAAACACAATCATGTTTAACACAGCGGAATACTAAACATCATCAAATACAACCAAATGAAATCATAATTCAACGCCAAATAAAATGGATAATTTCATAAAAACTCTATAACTATCGTTCCCCAGTGTTACAGATCAGAGCATGACCGACACGACCCAACATAAACGGATAAACTCTATGAGTCATCCTCACCAAGCACTAATGCCGCTACTCCTCAATCTGAAAATGACAACATGTAAGGGTGAGTCTCATTCTCAATTAGTAAATATTATGCAATTTATAAGCAACAAGCATCATAATATACCGTTCACCCAATTATACATATTCAGATTCACATCCATTATTAATTCACACAATAATAGATTACAACACATACTATAGAAATCCATACAATCATATTATGACAAAATGCATATGACGCAACTGACACTATGCATGTGGTACCAATAAACCGTGGAATCAATCCACCTAACCAATCTATGCCTCATCGAGATACGGCCCACCGACACAATTTCCACACAATGGGAATTATGTCCACCAACGATCCAAACCTCACCGGGATCCAACATCAATGCACATGAATGAATGAAACACATATAACATACTTAAAACACACTAAATCACGATGAGCAACTCATCTCAACACCACATCACCGAATAAGTATGTACATGTTTTCAACATCATTCAAATAGTCATGCATCCATCACAAATCATAATAACAAATCACACCAATTCATCATCACATCAAACACATTGTCACACCTATCTCATGTGCACACAATGTTCAATTCTTATCAAGTAATTAAATCGAGTTTCAAATAAATAAGGTCGGATAATACCAATGTTCATTGTTCATCATGTAAAACATTTAATTACTTGCACAACGCCCAAAACGGCACTAAGAAATGATTCACGGATCAAAAGATACGTTATTTTGAAGTTTGGAAAAATTCACACACAGCAAGGTTCGCTCAGCGGAGTAAGGCAGAAGCGAAACCCTTCCAACCCCCGCTCAGCGGACCTCAAGCGACGTCAAACAGAAGCGAACTACGTTGGGACCTCCGCTCAGCGGTCCCCCCTCCGCTCAGCGGACCTGCAATTTCAGCAAACCCCAAGCCTGCGACAAACCCTGTGATTTCACTCCCCTTTCACCCAAAAACGATTCCAGACATCACATACAGGCATACAATCATCATATATTCAATTACACACCACAAAAACATCATTTAACGCATTATTAACCGGATAGTTCACACAATCATCATCAATTCAATCCAAATTAGAACACCCTAACCTAACAATCCCAATATCTAATTGAACCAAACCATACATCAATCTACCTATCACCTAAGATCACATAAGAGATACTAAAAGGAAGAGTCCCCCCTTACCTCGATGAATCTCTTGAATGCTCTCCTTCCGGTTTCACGTTCTTGCCCCTTTCTCTTCTCTTCTTTTCACGTGTTCTTCTTTTCTCCCCAAATGGTTCCTTTCTTTCTTATTTTATGAAAATAAAATAAAATAAAATATCACAACTTAGTATAAGGCCTAACCAATATAGCACCCCTCTTTTACTAACATCACACCATAAGCCCAATAACCTTTATTCCATCATTTTCCGATTAAAATACTAAATTCCAATTATTTAATTTAAATCTTAATTAAATTAATAAACTGAAATCATGGGGTGTTACACTCGTCAACCCCTTTAAGCCTATGAAGTATAAGTTTCTTTCTTGTACTAATTAAAACCCTTGATCATAACTTGGGGCAGGGTAGTTCTCAGTTGATTTGGCTGTGCATTCTATTTTAAGAGAATCATTCAGTACACCTTTCAACAAAGGTTTCAATCACAAGCGTTCATCCGCACACATCAAAGAAGTGTTGGAGATGCCAATTAAAAGCCAATGATGGTTCATCAATCATTAAGCAAGGCAGTCAATATCTTTCAAAAAAATGAAAAAACATATATACAAAGAAAAGCCTGCTAAGTCAAAAATCAAAAAGAAGACTTAGGCAAAAATCAAGGCATCCCGCTGACTGTAAGCTCAAAATAGACAGTTCAGGCAAAAGTTAGGGATATCAAAAAGATGAAAAAAGAGAAGTCAATAAATTCCTGAACAACACAATGTTGTGACTACCAAAGGGAAGAAGTGATTGCCATCTCAAAAGTTCTCTTTGCTTGTGAACCATCATCATTGTCAAAGGTGCAAATCCAAAGGTCTCTTGGAACCTGAATGCATAAGTTGAATTAACTGAGCTTAGGACTGAAGATCATCACGAAGAGGGGTGGGTACAACCAAAATTTGAACCTTTATCCTTTTGTTTCTTAAACCGTGAACCAAGCCACGTTACAAACCTTGAAAGTCCTAATTGAAGCATGGTTAGTTCGAAAGCATACTGTCACCAAAAAGGTATCCCGACTCCTTAAGGTTTACTAAAATGCTGAGTCGATATTTCGCTTCTAAGAAAATAGCATGTTTTTACAAATATCATGATTTTACATCTCTTACTTTAATGTTTTTTCAAAAAAACTCAAGACAAACGTATGCATTGCATCTCATGAATTCATTATTAAACATATTCTGCTACATAATTTCAAATGTTAGCATCAGAAAGAACTTGCGCAGGGTACAACTAATGACTGGAAGTTATCCCAACAGACAAGATTACTCCGAGAAGCAATGTCTCCTACGTATACAAGGGGCATGGCACGCTTTGCCCAAATCAATTTGGGGCAATCAAGTCAAGATTCGAAGAATCTCTCAAGGGCGCCAAAACAATCAGGGGCATGCATCCAAATAGATCTGAAGCTACTTCCAACCAATATGGGATATTGTCTTTGGCCTATGATTACTAGGGGCATGTCGCCCATAGTGCACGTCTCATAAAGTCCTCGTGAGGCGAATCTTTTCAAAGTCTCTACTAGCGGGGGCAAATCTATGCAAGTCCAGTTTGACATCTTGATCAATACTCAGCGGTGTGTCCTAATCAAATCCAGGAATGGTAGTTACTATAATACTGGGGGCAATGTTCAAGGCATCCATGCCTTCCCACATGTCATACCCCAATTTTTGACCTAAGATACCACCTCATATCATTTGCATATGCATCATTTGCATATCTAACAAATTGCATAGCTTGTGTTTGCTACTTGTGCTCAGCAAGGTTTAATCAAGAAATTATTCATCAGTACAAGTAACAACCAATTAGGGTTTTGTTCTCCCTTCATCTCAAAGGAACTATCTTCATCAACAATCAACATTTGGTCCTCAAAGATTCATTTCAACAAGCTCAGAGACTTTGAACCAATCAGATTAGGGTTTTGACTGAAGATAGCATACCCCTGACTTTTGCTCAGGATTTGACCTAATGACTTGGGACATGACCTCAAGACCCCAAGTACATCATTTTGACCTAATCTATTGGCTCAAGACATCCCCTACACAGGGACTGATCAACAGTGAAATTTCAAATCATCAGATTAGGGTTTTTGAACTATCAGGGACTGAAATCAGGGATCACATTTGGGAAACCCTAAAAAGCTCCAGGGGATCAGTCAAAGGTTTCAATCATATTCAAATAATCCCTATGACAATATCCAATGGAAATTACATCTCAATTCAAGACCCACAGTCATCAATTTCATCAGGTCGACAATTAGGGTTTTTGACCTAATTCACTTGAACCATTGACTTTTTAATCAGAACATGGTGCCACAACTTAAACTATGGCTCAAGGTCCTCCAATAACTCAATGTGATCCATTCATACCACTCATTTGGTGAGGATAGCCTGGTTCATTTGAAATCTCCAGAAACGCGATTCGTCTGAAAAAGTCAACTGTACAAGATCACCATTGACTTTTTGGGAATTTTGGTCAACCATGACTTTTGAAGTTTTGAATCATCAATATATGATATATGAAGTCATTTGATCAAGAAAAATCAAGAAAATCAATCAAGAATCAAAAAGTCAAAAGTTTGTCTTTTATACTTAGAAAATTTTCTAAGTGTTTTTCAATGGTTTTTTCCAAACTTTGGAAGGGAATAACTCAAAATTTCACCTACAAACCGAAAAAAACTTCCAAAATGAAAGTTTTAGATTTTAATCCAATAAACAACTTTGTCACATAAAATGATTTTCCAAAAGATCAACCATTTAAGAGATGTGGAGCTTCAAAGTTGGTATCTTTTGAAAATTTCACTTGAAATCTCATTTTTCTCAAAGTTCATGGATCTTTTTCACCCATTTCCTTAAAGGTCTTGAAGAAACTTTCAACTAGGGATTTGAAGTGCATAACATGAGCTTTCTAAAATGTCCAAGAGCATGAAAAAATATGGAGCATAGCTATGGCTTTGAATTATGCATTTAGTGATCATTTTCACTTGAAATTTCAAACCATTTTCACTAAGTTTCAATACTATATGACCTATAATGCAAGTAATGATGCATCAATGCAATAATTGAGAGATATTTTCTGATTTGAAGATCAGAATGGAAGAGGATAAGAAGCTTGGAAGATTAACCATGGTTAAGTCACTTTTAACCATTTGCATTTAATGTAAAGATTCCATTTTATCTCCAAATGCCAAATCACCATTCTTTGATCAACTTGCAAAGCTCTGCATTCAGAATCCTTGGCCTATAAATAGAGGTTCAAATCACTCTTCAAATTACACCAAAACCTCACAATCATAGGTTTTCTCTCTTCTTTCTTAAGTTGCAAGTTTCATGAGTTTCAAAGAGGTAGAAAACTCAACCTCCAAATCCTTGAAGTTATGGCCAAAGTGATGGTTCTAACATCTCATAAACATCATATGGGATGTGTTTGATCCACTCACACCCCCCAAAAACACTTAAAACTCAGAATCACTCTTCAACCTCCATGTTTGCATATGGTGAACCTTATCATGCCAATTCTCATACCAAGCCATATCTGTCCAAACTAACCTTCTAAACATCATCCATATGCTTCATATGAACTGTTCCAACCATCATACATGATCTGAAACACCAAAATCAACAAATTCGATCCTCACTCCATAGCTCTGCAGATCGGGTCCCATGGCTATGCTCAGATGAATTCAGTCCACTCCAAGCATTCAGACATGTTCTATAATCATCATTGAAGCTATCCAGATCATTACAAAGCATCTGCAACACCTCCAACTCAGAATTCAATCTCCAGTTTGGCCGTTTTTGAAGGTAAGCCTCATGAACTTCAAACTCATACATACATGTGTCATACCCCAATTTTTGACCCTAAGATCATATATCATTCATATCCCAATCATTAATCAAGAGCTTCACTTGGAAGTTTTGTTTGTGGTGTTGCACTCACCTCATCAATAAGAGGGACCGTCAAGCACCAATGATTGTTTATCTTGTATGCATATTATACTAACCCAAATACCAAAAATATTGCTTTGTTTCTTTGTAGGCTTTTGTTTTGTAGGTACCAAGCCAAGACATGCAATAAACAAGGCATTTTCCATATTTTGGACTGATGAAATCGATTTCCCTCTTGGGTAAATCGATTTCCATACAGCAATTTTCAACAAAATCACATTCTGGACAGCATGAAATCGATTTCCCTCCTGGGCAAATCGATTTCCCTAGTGTATTTTGCGCCAAATTCTCTTCTGGAACAGAGTGAAATCGATTTCACTCTTGGGGGAAATCAATTTCCTTAAGGCGAAATTCAAAAAAAATAGAGAGGGAAGCTTGATTTGATTTTGGCACCTATTTTCTTTGACCATTTTTGTCATTTTACCAATTTTCCACCTCACCAAAATAATTCCCTTCATTAATTCCATTTTAACCTCATTTTACCATTTTTTACCATTTAAATGCCACTTTAATCACCAATTAAACACAAGTTAATTAACTAAGAGCAAATGACCAAATTGACACTACTCTTGCTCTCATCCTATAAATAGAGGCCACTACTCTCTCATTTCTCAAGCTTGGAGAGCCAAAAAATTGCTTGCAAATTCATTTCTCACCCTTTCCAAAACCCTCACCCAAAGTTCATTTTCATAAGATTAGTGAGATTCACATTGAATCTTGCTAATTTTGAACTAAACCTCCAACATTTCTCTCTTTTCTTTGGTTGTTCATCTCCAAATTTGAAGGATCTATACACTTTGTGCTTGCTCTTGAAGCTACTCCAAGACTTTTGTTCAAGAAGTGGTAATTTGCTAGATCCATGATGTAGATCTTTATTGCATGTGTTCAATGCATCTTTGATGTTATATTGATGATATTTGCTGGTTTTGTGATGGAAATTTCGTGCTCAAGTTGATGTGTGATCATAAGGTGTTTGTATATTTGTTCAAATAAAGTTTCATGCCTTTAAATGATGTTTTTGCTGAAATTTGCACTGATGAAATCGATTTCTTTAAGGCTGAAATCGATTTCATGCTGTACGTAACCTGTTTTTTTGAAAACTGCACTATGGAAATCGATTTCCCCCGGCATGAAATCGATTTCCTGCTGGCAGAATGTGGTTTTTTGCCTTTTTTATGCTTGTTTTGGCTTCCTTCTTCCTCCATTTCATTAATATCATTGGATCTAGGATGTTGATAGGTTTGAAATGACCTAATCCATAATATTAGATGAATGATATTAATGATAGTGTGAGTTGATTATCTTTTGTGAATTTTATTCTTCTTCCTCCATTTCATTAATATCATTGGATCTAGGATGTTGATAGGTTTGAAAGGACCAAATCCATAATATTAGATGAATGATATTAATGATAGTGTGAGTTGATTTTACTTTATGCATTTTATCTTCTTCTTCTCTTTTTTTTTTCTTTTGATCGATGAAAGTCTTAACACTTTGAGAATTCTTATGGATTCTTAGTAAAGACTAGATCGTTACCTATTTTCTTTTCGTGCGGTATTGCTTTCGGAGAATGATCAACATATCATTTCTCTCGCATGCATTAGCACATAAAGTTTTGACCGACCTCGTTGTAGGGTGATTTCTACATAAATCACTTGGCGATCTGCTTAACATAGCGCAATATTTCGTGTCCCGAAAAAAAAAAATATCAAATATGGAAGAGAATTGTATGCGGTTAATTTAAGACTTATGGAGGTTTATCGTGTAGTCGCTATGATCTTATCAAGCTTCTGATAAATCTCTATTGAATTTAAATCCGAGAACATCCTTCACTCACCATCGATCTTTCTTACTAACTTTGATAACATACTTGACAAGTTTCAAGATGGTTATCTTTAACATCTAACAATTGACTTTAATTTCCGCACTTTATTATACCGCTCTTTATATTTCTCGCTTTATCGCTTTATTTTATCATTTCATCATATTTACATTCCGTTATTTTTCCTTTGTCCATTTGGACGTTTATATTCCGCTATTTTCTCTTTGTCCATTTGGACATATGTTTATGTTTCCGCTATTTTCTCTTTGTCCACTTGGACCATACTTTACTTTTATGCTAAAACACTAATAATCAACCAAAATCTAAAAAACACCTAAGGCTCTCTTTTGGACTATTGGTTACTATCCCTAGCATTTTGGAGACTCGGACTTATGGACTTAGGACCTCTGGACTTTCATTCTGTTATTACTCTGTGATTGTTCTGTCTGTCTGGCATTGGATTGTTGTCTGTTTGTGTATGCAGGCATTTCCTTGAAAGCCCTTTATGGTTAATTCCAAGGCATTGAGATAAGGATTTTACCCGAAAACAGCCGTTACTCTGCCCGATTTTTGTCAGAATTTTAATGTGCTTAATGCAAAGTGGTGCTAAGACAATAAGTTCATCTGGATCCCCAAGTGATAATGTTGGTTTAGTGTTCGATATTCCAAAGGATGGGCAATCTACCTTGACTCGTAGTGTCAAGTGTTGGCTTCTTATTTCGGTTAGACCGTTTCTTTCCTTAGCTTTTATTTTACGCAATAGGATAGCCTCTTCATCTCCTCCCCTTCTTAAATTTTCAAAATCTTCTCCCTTTTTCAAAATATTCTTATGTTTGCAAATCTTTTCAAAACCTTTTTTCTTAAAAAATATCTTTTGCCCTTAGTGGCCTTTTCTTCGAAAGTTTAGACACTGTTAATCGTCGAAACGAGTGGTTATACCCCACGATTTTGAAATTGATTGATATAATGAGATCTTTTCCGCGTGAGAGAGCTAGTGGCATACTTGTTGATTTTATCCGAGTTGGAGCCCTTCTTTCATTTGCGATGCAAAGAACTCATTTGTTCTCATGCTCAAGATCAATGGCTGAGTATTTCTCTCCAACGACGATAAAGTGTTTATTCGTTTTTAAACATGTTTTCCCTTTAAGCGGAACTACATTAGCTCTGACTTCTCCATTGCACCGAGGAGGTATGTAGGCACAAAGCTTAACGCTTTGCCGAGCTTATTTTAAAAATAAAACAAACCGTTTTTTAGCACACACGACATAGATTTTCAAAAAGGTTCCTGTGGAGTACCACAGATATGAGGGGTGCTTAAAACCTTCCCCTCATATAATCAACACCCGAACCTGAGTTCTCTTTCTTGTTTTAAAAACAAAACTTTGGGTTTTTCGTTCTTTTCCCTTTTCCTTTGAAAAAATAAAGCGCGGTGGCGATTTCAAACGAAATATTGATTCGAGTCAATCCCATGGCTTCGATATCAGATTTTCCCCGCTACAGAAAAATGGCGACTTCACTGGGGAGCCAGTTTTAAGTGTGTTAAGCTTATTTTTGTTTATCTGTGTGTTTTTATTTGTATATATTGTTGTGTGCTTTGTTTGTTTATTTTCTTTTTTTTTCTTTTTGGTGCTCGATGGTTCCTCTGTGATGAGATAAAGTTCTAACCCGGACTTTGGTGAGTAACTTGAGATAGGAGGTGGTAAGACCAATAGTCGCATGTCAGGAGCAATCCTTACCATGAGCGTCATATGGTGGAACCCCAATCAGTGGAGGCCTCATGAAAGGTAGTAGAGTTTGTTACGAACCATCGTGATAACGCTATTACTTTCAATAGTGAGTGTCCGTAGAAGCTGAATGGCCTAGAACCTTTTTAACCCATCTAAGCCTTTTTAGGATGTAGTGCAAAAACAAGATCAAGTACCAATTTGAGCTTGTTGTCATGCGATACTACGCTCAAACGAGGTCTTTTTAGGCATATTATTGGCGCCCATGAGCAATTGTGCGTGCCGGTAATATCCGATAGAAGATTGAAAACTCTGGGAACCTTTGTAGAACCCGATTGGCAGGTACAAAACTCCTTAGATCACGCCTTGTGGGATGGGTAGACCCATGGCTCCATGCTCGTGACGTCGAACCTAAGAACCTGGACTGTGTGATTTTGTGTGATTTGTTGTGATCTTGTGTGCTCTTGATTGTGGTTGTTGCATAAACCATGCATTCATGCATTCATAAAAATGACATTCACAAATGGTTTTCAAGGAACTTAGAGACATTTTTGTAAACATCACAGGTACCATGGATCAAAAGAGAAGCATCAAGAAGTACACTTTCAGGAATTCAAGGGCAAAGGAATTGAAAGAGCTAGCAACTTTGGTTCCTAATATTGACAACTTCAAAAGCCGTTATGGGAAATTGATCTCTATCTTGAAGACCAAAGTAAAAAGCGGAAGAGACAACAAGAGGATTTATTTTCCTCTGGTAGTCATGAAGATTCAGTTGCATGGAAGGAAGTTGCTGATAAGTTGATGGTCGAGAATGCTCATTTGAAGGCCTTTTATGAAGATGAGTTGGAGAAGCTCCGTAGGAAGCTGCAGAGAGGAGTTGAATCTTCATCAGAAGTGTTCCCTTCTAGTTTCTAGTTTTTCCTTTATTTTTTAATTTTGGATCTTTGAATCTTTTTGTAAGCTTTTCCATTTCTAATGAAGAATACTGTTACGTTTTATGTTGTTTTTGTTAATGTTTACAATTAATGTCTTAAAGTTCCTTGAAAACCAATAAAAATCATCTTGCTTCCGAGAGTATTCCCGAGGTGTTATTCAGTGTTCTTCATACAGAATCAAGCTGTCTCACCGGTATAATACTCGAGCTAACTGCAAGAAGAAGATGGAAGGTCTTGAACAAGAGAATCGTGAGCTACGTGAAGAGGTTGTTACTTTGAGATCTGGTGTGGATCGTCTCACTGCTCTGGTTGAGACATTGATGGCTACTCAGAATCAGAATCAGAATCAGGTTCCTCCTCCCAACGCCCAAGCTCAGGGTCAGACCACTGTGATTTCCGAAATTGCTGCTACAACCATTCCTGCTGTTCCTGTTGGTGCTACTCAGCAATGTATGCCTAATGGATATCCCTGGGGCATGCCTGAAGGTTATTTGTCTGTTCCTGAGATGACTCGTCCGTTGACTCTTGTTATGGTCAACACATCTCCTATTGTTCATACTGGTCCTTTTGTCCCAGAGCCCATTTATGATGCTGCTCCAAGTGAAATTCAAGACAGAATGGATGGTTTCCAAGATCAGTTTGAAGAACTACAGAAAGAAATGAAAGCCTTGCGTGGGAAAGAACTGTTTGGAAAGAATGTGCATGATCTTTGCCTTGTTCCCAACGTGAAAGTACCTGATAAGTTCAAATTACCTGAATTTGAGAAGTATAAGGGAAACTCCTACCCTCAGGCACATCTGGTGATGTATGTAAGGAAGATGTCCACTCACACTGATGATCAACGTCTGTTGATCCATTATTTCCAAGACAGTTTGACTGGAGCTGCTTCTAAGTGGTATATGGGCCTTGATAGCACTCATATTCACACTTTTAATGACTTAGCTGAAGCGTTTGTGAAGCAATACAAATATAATGTGGACATGGCTCCTGATAGGGATCAATTGCGAGCTATGATGCAGAAAGAGAAGAAATCTTTCAAGGAATATGCTCAGAGATGACGTGAGGTTGCCGCCCAAGTGATTCCTCCAATGGAAGAAAAAGAGATGACTAAGATTTTCCTTAAGACTCTTGGTCCGTTTTACTATGAGAAAATGATTGCGAGTGCTCCTGTAGACTTCACCGAAATGGTGGGTATGGGTGTCAGGTTGGAAGAAGCTGTGCGAGAAGGCCGTCTGGTTCGGAATGACAATTCGTCTGGTGGTGCAAAGAAGTATGGTTCTTCATTCCAGAAGAAGAAGGAATCAGATGCTAATGCTGTTTCTCATGGGAGGAATAGTCGATTCAGAAATCAATCTCAACAAGTGGCGTTAGTAACTCCTGTTGTGAATTCAGTGCCTGTAGCTCCTGATAATCAACAACCAGCAAGGCGGAATCCGTATCCTCGAGTTAATGTTGATCCTATCCCCATGACGTACACTGAACTGTATCCTGCTCTAATTCATAAGAAGTTGGTTCAACCAAGGTCACCACCTCCTGTTCCAGAGAAACTCCCTTGGTGGTACAAAGCTGATGCCACTTGTGCTTTTCATCAGAATGCTCCTGGGCATGACTTAGAGAATTACTGGCCTTTGAAGAATGAAGTTCAGAGATTGGTTCGTTCTGGAATGCTTTCTTTCCGTGATATTGGCCCTAATGTGAAGAACAATCCGTTGCCAACTCATGAAACGTCTGCTGTGAATATGGTGTATGGGTGCCCTGGGAAGTATAAGATTTACCGTGTGGAACACATCAGAGGATCATTGGTAGAGACGCATGCCACTCTGTGTGAATACAGTCATTATGAGCATAATCATGCTGCTTGTAGGATCTGTTCAGTTAATCCTCGAGGATGTTATATTGTGAGAAGAGATTTACAAGAGATGATAGATCAAAGGCTCATTGAGATTCTGAGGGATAGAGATGAAGATGATGTCAATGTGATTGAACCATGCTTTGAAATCCCGGAATGTGTAGAGATTGGTTATTATGGCAAAGCTGTTGTAGAACCTCTTGTGATATGTTTGCCTGGATCTGTACCTTATAGTTCTGACAAAGCTGTACCCTACAGATACAATGCCACCATGTTGGAAGCTGGAAAAGAAGTTGAGATTAAGCCTCTGTCTTCTGTTGAGAATATAGCAGATGTTAGTAGAGTGACTAGAAGCGGACGAGTTTTTACTCAACCCCAAACAGTTGTGGATGTCCAGAGGAATCCTACTCAAGTGCCTGTGAACAATAATGATGCGACAAAAGTGAATGCTGGATCATCTTCAGGAAAGGAGATGGATGAGATTTTGAAGCTTATCAAGATGAGTGATTATAAGATCGTGGATCAGCTACACCGTACCCCGTATAAGATCTCAATAATGGAGCTACTGACAAGTTCTCCTGCTCATAGGGATTCTTTGATGAAAATACTTGATCAAGCCTTTGTGGATCATGATGTGACGCTGGATCAGTTTAATGGGGTTGTGAGTAATATCACTGCGTGTAACAATCTGAGCTTCAGTGATGAAGATTTGCCTAAGGAAGGAAGAAATCATAATTTGGCTTTGCACATCTCTGTCAATTGCAAAGGGGACTCAATGTCCAATGTGTTGATCGATACTGGTTCATCGCTGAATGTCATGCCAAAATCCACTCTTGCTAAGCTGTCTTATGGTGGCACACCAATGAGATTTAGTAATGTGATTGTCAAGGCTTTTGATGGATCGAAGAAATCAGTGGTTGGAGAGGTTGATTTGCCTATTGGTATTGGACCATTTGTCTTCAAGATTACTTTTCAAGTGATGGACATTTTCCCTGCATATAGTTGTTTATTGGGACGCCCATGGATCTATGAGGCTGGGGCAGTTACTTCGACTCTCCACCAAAAGTTGAAATTTGTGAAAGATGGAAAGATGGTTGTTGTGAATGGAGAACAAGCTTTACTGATTAGTCATCTCTCTTCGTTCCGTACCATAGAAGCTGATGAAGTGGTCATTGGAACTGCATTCCAAGCCCTGTCTGTTAATGATGAATTCAAAAAGGATGAAGCTTCCATTGCCTCCTTCAAAGATGCTCAACTGGTGGTTCAGAATGGACATTCAGGAGTCTGGGGACAAGTGGTGAGTCTGCAAGGGAACAAGAATAGAGCTGGTCTAGGATTTTCTGCTTCAGACAAGTCTGTGATGAAGCCGGAATCTGCTTTTCGTCCTTATCAGGAGATGTTCCATAGTGCTGGGTTTCTACATCCGACTCTTCCAGAAGTGAACGTTGTTATTGAAGATAAACCAGAGCCAGAAGTGCCAAACTTTGTGACCCATGGAAAGACGATTAAGAACTGGATCACCATTGACATTCCTGAGTGTACTCATGCTTCAAAGTAATTTGCTTTTATGTTTTTCAAAATCCTTTCATTTTGCCCAAGATGAAAGTGAAGTTGTTGGGCCATTTTCTGTTTGTTTTAAACATTAAAATCATCAATAAAAGTCATTTTGTTTCTGCATATACATGCTTTTTATCTTTTTTGCTTTTTCTGGAAAGTGGTAACACAAAAAACCTTAAGAAATGTTTTCATTTGCCATAATCTGCACGATTACATGTTTGCATATATCTTCCCTTTTTCCTGAAATAATAATCACTTGTGCAGATAAACAATAAAACCGTTGAAAGTAATGACCCTGCACCCTCTCCTAACTTCGAGTGTCCTGCGTATGAGGCGGAAGAAGAGAGTGATGAATGTATTCCTGATGAGATTTCCCGACTGCTTGAGCACGAGGAAGACACCATTCAGCCATATAAAGAGCCGTTAGAAGTCATCAACTTGGGTTCTGAAGAAGATAAGAAGGAAGTCAAGATTGGGGCACTGCTTGGTCAAGATGTTAAGAAGAGGATGGTAGAGCTTCTTAAAGAGTATGTTGACATTTTTGCGTGGTCCTACCAAGACATGCCTGGGTTGGACACAGATATTGTGGAGCATCGTTTGCCATTGAAACCTGAATGTCCTCCTGTCAAGCAAAAGCTAAGAAGGAGTCATCCCGATATGGCGGAAAAGATTAAGAATGAGGTCTTGAAGCAAATTGACGCAGGTTTCCTTGTCACTTCTGTGTATCCTCAATGGATTGCTAATATTGTGCCTGTTCAAAAGAAAGACGGAAAAGTTCGCATGTGCGTTGATTATAGAGATTTGAACAAAGCCAGTCCGAAAGATGATTTTCCTCTACCTCACATTGATATGTTGATAGATAGTACGGCAAAGTTTGAGGTTTTCTCCTTCATGGATGGTTTTTCAGGATATAATCAGATTAAGATGGCACCTGAAGACATGGAAAAGACAACCTTTATTACGCCATGGGGGACATTCTGTTACAAAGTAATGCCTTTTGGGCTGAAGAATGCTGGCGCGACATATCAGAGGGTCATGACCACTCTTTTCCATGATATGATGCACAAAGAAATTGAGGTTTATGTGGATGACATGATTGCCAAGTCCCAGTCAGAGGAAGGGCACATGGAGGATCTTTTGAAGTTGTTTCAGCGTTTGAGAAAGTATCGTCTCCGCCTAAATCCAAACAAATGTACTTTTGGTGTCCGTTCTGGAAAATTATTGGGTTTCATTGTCAGTCAGAGAGGAATTGAAGTAGATCCTGATAAAGTCAAAGCAATTCAGGAAATGCCAGCACCAAAGACTGAGAAACAAGTGAGAGGTTTCCTCGGACGTTTGAATTATATCTCCAGGTTCATTTCCAATATGACTGCTACCTGTGAGCCAATCTTCAAGTTGTTAAAGAAAAATCAGGGATGCGTGTGGAATGAAGATTGTCAAAAAGCTTTTGACAACATCAAAGAATATCTGCTTGAACCTCCCATTTTGCTCCCTCCAGCTGAGGGAAGGCCTTTGATTATGTACCTCACAGTGCTTGAAAATTCAATGGGATGTGTGTTGGGAAAGCATGACGAGTCTGGTCGAAAAGAGTATGCAATATACTACCTTAGCAAAAAGTTTACCGAGTGCGAAACAAGATACTCGCTGCTTGAGAAAACTTGATGTGCTTTGGTGTGGGCTGCTCGCCGACTGAGACAATATATGTTGAACCACACCACCCTATTGATTTCCAAAATGGATCCAATTAAGTATGTATTTGAGAAACCTGCATTAACTGGAAGGATCGCTCGCTGGCAAATGTTGTTATCAGAATATGATATTGAATATCGAGCTCGGAAAGCTGTGAAAGGAAGTGTGTTGGCGGAGTACCTCGCTCACCAACCAATTGATGATCATCAATCTATCAGAATGGACTTCCCAGATGAAGATATATTGTATTTGAGAGCTCAAGATTGGGATGAACCGTTGCCAGAAGAAGGGCCAGATCCTGAATCCAAGTGGGGCTTAATTTTTGATGGAGCTTCTAATGTTCATGGCCATGGTATTGGCGCTATTATTATCACTCCGCATGGGTCACATGTACCTTTCACTGCAAGGATATGTTTTGACTGTACAAACAATATTGCTGAGTATGAAGCTTGCATCATGGGACTTGAAGAGGCCATTAATCTGAGAATTAAGATTCTTGATGTTTATGGAGATTCTGCGCTTGTGATTAATCAGATTAAAGGAGAATGGGAAACTCGTCATCCTGGTTTGATCCCTTACAAAGATTACGCCAGAAGGCTATTGACGTTCTTTAACAAAGTTGAATTCCACCACATCCCTCGAGACGAGAATCAGATGGCTGATGCTTTAGCCACATTGTCCTCCATGTACAAAGTGAATTTTCATAATGAGGAACCTCAGATTACAATCAGACGTCTTGATAGACCTGCTCATGTATTTGCAGTTGAGGAATCAATAGATGAAAAGCCTTGGTATTTCGATATTAAGCACTTCCTTCAGACTCAAGAATACCCACTTGGGGCATCAAATAAGGATAAGAAAACATTGAGGAGACTGGCTGGTAGTTTCTTCATCAATGCTGATGTTTTGTATAAAAGGAATTATGACATGGTTTTGCTCAGATGCGTGGATAGACACGAAGCAGACATGTTGATGCATGAAATTCATGAAGGATCTTTTGGTACCCATGCCAATGGACATTCGATGGCTAAAAAGATGCTTAGAGCAGGTTACTATTGGCTTACAATGGAATCTGATTGCTACAAGTTTGTAAAGAAGTGTCACAAGTGTCAAGTGTATGCTGACAAGATTCATGTGCCTCCGACACTTCTCAATGTTATTTCTTCTCCATGGCCTTTCTCTATGTGGGGTATCGATATGATTGGCATGATTGAACCCAAGGCTTCGAACGGACATCGATTCATCCTGGTAGCAATCGATTACTTTACCAAGTGGGTAGAAGCTGCTTCATATGCTAATGTGACAAAGCAAGTTGTGGTCAGATTTATCAATAACAACATCATCTGCAGATATGGTGTACCGAGCAAGATCATTACTGATAATGGCTCTAATCTGAATAACAGTATGATGAGAGAACTGTGTGAAAGTTTTAAAATTGAACATCACAACTCTTCGCCTTATAGGCCAAAGATGAATGGAGCTGTTGAAGCAGCAAATAAGAATATTAAGAAGATTGTGCAAAAGATGGTTGTTACGTACAAGGACTGGCATGAGATGCTCCCATTTGCTTTGCATGGGTACCGTACATCTGTTCGTACTTCAATAGGGGCAACTCCCTTTTCTTTGGTTTATGGTATGGAAGCAGTGCTCCCTATTGAGGTTGAGATTCCATCACTGAGAGTTTTAATGGAAACCAAGTTATCTGAGGCTGAATGGTGTCAGAGCAGGTTTGATCAATTGAATTTGATAGAAGAAAAGAGAATGACGGCTTTATGCCATGGTCAGTTATACCAGAAAAGAATGAAGAAAGCTTTTGATAAGATGGTTCGACCTCGTGTATTCAGAGAAGGCGGCCTCGTGCTCAAAAAGATCTTGTCTTTCACCTCCGATTCAAGGGGCAAGTGGACTCCTAATTTCGAAGGACCATATGTTGTTAAGAAAGCCTTCTCTGGCGGTGCATTAATTCTTGCAACTATGGATGGAGAGGAGCTCCCACGGCCCGTAAATGCTGATGTAGTCAAGAAATACTTCGCCTAAAAAAATAATAAAAGAATAGCTCGCTAAGTTGAAAACCCGAAAGGGCGGCTTAGGCAAAAAAGAGCGTCTCGGTGGATTGAAAACCCGAAAGGGCGGTCCAGGCAAAAATTAGAGACATAAATAGAATAAAATACCCGGTGGACTAAAAACCCGAAAGGGCGGTCCAGGCAAAAGTTAGGGATTCATGGGAAGTAACTACATCAGACAAGACTTGATCATCAGCAGTCATCTGTTTATCATGAAGAAGTTCAACACATTTCAACGGAAGCCTTTGCTTAGGAATTCCAAGTTGAGAGAGAGGATAGGGTCATTACATTTCAATGTACCTTTTCCACAAAATTACCACTTTCCAAACTTTGTAATCATCTATGGGGTCATGCCTTTTGCAAGCTACCGTTCTATTAAAAAAGTTTGAGCCTTTACCCTTTATTGGCAATCTTATTTCTTTCATATCTCTCAAAATGTCATTTATCATTGATTCATGAGTGCATTACAAGGAATGGATATGTTGATGTATTCATATGCAAAAGGGGAAGAATATAGCCCACTTAATGTACTTTTGGCCTGGTTCGAAGATGATGTAGAGCTCGGTTATTTTGTTTTCTCAGCTCCAATGTTTCCTCAGTGTTGGGTAGCATTTATTCTGATGCCATCAAAAGATTGTTATAGCAGTTTCTGCTCTGGTGTTCAGCTTGAGACATGCTTGATTATGTTATCCTCGTACTCTATCTCTTGAGTTACTCCTTGTGCTAAGTTTTGGCAGCATATGCATCATTAACATGCATCAAAAAACAGTCATGCATTCACATTTGATATCATAAAGTTTACTGTCAATCAGATTGCTCTTTCATTTAGAGTGTCTTAAGCAGAAAAAGCTCACTTTCCTTGAAAATCCCCACTGAATTTGTTTCTAGGTGGATAATATGTTTCAGTTATTCTGTTCAGATGTCTACGAACAGAAGACCAGTGAGTTTTTCCCTCATTTGGTCCAGTCTTTTTTGCAGCTTCTTTCCATCTGGTCATGGATTGAACTTTGGTCGCTGGACAATGAATATTGAGATTATGCATTTGTGTTTGCATCCTCAAATCATTGAAAAAGTATTATTGATTGCTCTTCACCGTCGGTGATACGAAGGGGCATCTCTTCAATACCTTCAGTGGAACGTTGGTATGTGTTATCGTTAGTGGTACGGCGATACATCTCTTTCTACCTCCAGTGGGACGTTGGTAGTTCACCTTCAGTGGAACGTTGGTGTATTTTGTTATCTTCATCGTCAGTGGTACGTCGATGTATTTCTCTTCAATACCTTCAGTGGAACGTTGGTATGTGTTATCGTTAGTGGTACGGCGATACATCTCTTTCTACCTCCAGTGGAACGTTGGTAGTTCACCTTCCGTGGAACGTTGGTGTATTTTGTTATCTTCATCGTTAGTGGTACGTCGATGTATTTCTCTTCAATACCTTCAGTGGAACGTTGGTATGTGTTATCGTTAGTGGTACGGCGATACATCTCTTTCTACCTCCAGTGGGACGTTGGTAGTTCACCTTCAATGGAACGTTGGTGTATTTTGTTATCTTCATCGTCAGTGGTACGTCGATGTATTTCTCTTCAATACCTTCAGTGGAACGTTGGTATGTGTTATCGTTAGTGGCACGGCGATACATCTCTTTTTACCTCCAGTGGAACGTTGGTAGTTCACCTTCAGTGGAACGTTGGTGTATTTTGTTATCTTCATCGTTAGTGGTACGTCGATGTATTCCTCTTCAATACCTTCAGTGGAACGTTGGTATGTGTTATCGTTAGTGGTACGGAGATACATCTCTTTCTACCTCCAGTGGAACGTTGGTAGTTCACCTTCAGTGGAACGTTGGTGTATTTTGTTATCTTCATCGTCAGTGGTACGTCGATGTATTTCTCTTCAATACCTTCAGTGGAACGTTGGTATATGTTATCGTTAGTGGTACGGCGATACATTTCTTTCTACCTCCAGTGGAACGTTGGTAGTTCACCTTCTGTGGAACGTTGGTGTATTTTGTTATCTTCATCGTCAGTGGTACGTCGATGTATTTCTCTTCAATACCTTCAGTGGAACGTTGGTATGTGTTATCGTTAGTGGTACGGCGATACATCTCTTTCTACCTCCAGTGGGACGTTGGTAGTTCACCTTCAGTGGAACGTTGGTGTATTTTGTTATCTTCATCGTCAGTGGTACGTCGATGTATTTCTCTTCAATACCTTCAGTGGAACGTTGGTATATGTTATCGTTAGTGGTACGGCGATACATCTCTTTCTATCTCCAGTGGGACGTTGGTAGTTCACCTTCAGTGGAACGTTGGTGTATTTTTTTATCTTCATCGTCAGTGGTACGTCGATGTATTTTTCTTCAATACCTTCAGTGGAACGTTGGTATATGTCATCGTTAGTGGTACGGTGATACATCTCTTTCTACCTCCAGTGGGACGTTGGTAGTTCACCTTCAGTGGAACGTGGGTGTATTTTGTTATCTTCATCGCCAGTGGTACGTCGATGCATTTCTCTTCAATACCTTCAGTGGAACGTTGGTGTGTTCTCTGTTAACGAAGGATAGGTATTCTGATTCCCCTTTTCTCACCCTAGTGAAAGGTGATGCTTTAACCTCTCTGGCGCGAAATGTTTTCCCCAGTGAAGTTTCTTTTCCCAGCAAAGTTTCGTCTCTCCAACAGATTCTTATCTTCCCCAGTGGAATTCTTCCCACAAAGACATTTTGTGTTCCCAGTGGATTTCCTTTGCATCCCCAGTGTTGCTATGTTTCATCATCATCATATGCATTCATTAAACCTTTGCATTGCATCTTAGGATCAAAAATTGTGTGTTTTATATATTTAAGTCTCTTCAATCTCGTCAAAACGAAGATTTGCAATCATCGTACCTCCGAATCAAAGAAACTTAAATAGGGGCATCTGTCATACCCCAATTTTTGACCCTAAGATCATATATCATTCATATCCCAATCATTAATCAAGAGCTTCACTTGGAAGTTTTGTTTGTGGTGTTGCACTCACCTCATCAATATGAGGGACCGTCAAGCACCAATGATTGTTTATCTTGTATGCATATTATACTAACCCAAATACTAAAAATATTGCTTTGTTTCTTTGTAGGCTTTTGTTTTGTAGGTACCAAGCCAAGACATGCAATAAACAAGGCATTTTCCACATTTTGGACTGATGAAATCGATTTCCCTCTTGGGTAAATCGATTTCCCTACAGCAATTTTCAACAAAATCACATTCTGGACAACATGAAATCGATTTCCCTCCTGGGCAAATCGATTTCCCTAGTGTATTTTGCGCCAAATTCTCTTCTGGAACAGAGTGAAATCGATTTCACTCCTGGGGGAAATCGATTTCCTTAAGGCGAAATTCAAAAAAAATAGAGAGGGAAGCTTGATTTGATTTTGGCACCTATTTTCTTTGACCATTTTTGTCATTTTATCAATTTTCCACCTCACCAAAATAATTCCCTTCATTAATTCCATTTTAACCTCATTTTACCATTTTTTACCATTTAAATGCCACTTTAATCACCAATTAAACACAAGTTAATTAACTAAGAGCAAATGACCAAATTGCCACTACTCTTGCTCTCATCCTATAAATAGAGGCCACTACTCTCTCATTTCTCAAGCTTGGAGAGCCAAAAAATTGCTTGCAAATTCATTTCTCACCCTTTCCAAAACCCTCACCCAAAGTTCATTTTCATAAGATTAGTGAGATTCACATTGAATCTTGCTAATTTTGAACTAAACCTCCAACATTTCTCTCTTTTCTTTGGTTGTTCATCTCCAAATTTGAAGGATCTATACACTTTGTGCTTGCTCTTGAAGCTACTCCAAGACTTTTGTTCAAGAAGTGGTAATTTGCTAGATCCATGATGTAGATCTTTATTCCTTGTGTTCAGTGCATCTTTGATGCTATATTGATGATATTTGCTGGTTTTGTGATGGAAATTTCGTGCTCAATTTGATGTGTGATCATAAGGTGTTTGTATATTTGTTCAAATCAAGTTTCATGCCTTTAAATGATGTTTTTGCTGAAATTTGCACTGATGAAATCGATTTTCTTAAGGCTGAAATCGATTTCATGCTGTACGTAACCTGTTTTTTTGAAAACTGCACTATGGAAATCGATTTCCCCCTGCATGAAATCGATTTCCTGCTGGCAGAATGTGGTTTTTTGCCTTTTTTATGCTTGTTTTGGCTTCCTTCTTCCTCCATTTCATTAATATCATTGGATCTAGGATGTTGATAGGTTTGAAATGACCTAATCCATAATATTAGATGAATGATATTAATGATAGTGTGAGTTGATTATCTTTTGTGAATTTTATTCTTCTTCCTCCATTTCATTAATATCATTGGATCTAGGATGTTGATAGGTTTGAAAGGACCAAATCCATAATATTAGATGAATGATATTAATGATAGTGTGAGTTGATTTTACTTTATGCATTTTATCTTCTTCTTCTCTTTTTTTTTTCTTTTGATCGATGAAAGTCTTAACACTTTGAGAATTCTTATGGATTCTTAGTAAAGACTAGATCGTTACCTATTTTCTTTTCATGCGGTATTGCTTTCGGAGAATGATCTACATATCATTTCTCTCGCATTCATTAGCACATAAAGTTTTGACTGGCCTCGTTGTAGGGTGATTTCTACATAAATCACTTGGCGATCTGCTTAACATAGCGCAATATTTCGTGTCCCGAAAAAAAAAGATCAAATATGGAAGAGAATTGTATGCGGTTGATTTAAGACTTATGGAGGTTTATCGTGTAGTCGCTATGATCTTATCAAGCTTCTGATAAATCTCTATTGAATTTAAATCCGAGAACATCCTTCACTCACCATCGATCTTTCTTACTAACTTTGATAACATACTTGACAAGTTTCAAGATGGTTATCTTTAACATCTAACAATTGACTTTAACTTCCGCACTTTATTATACCGCTCTTTATATTTCTCGCTTTATCGCTTTATTTTATCATTTCATCATATTTACATTCCGCTATTTTTCCTTTGTCCATTTGGACGTTTATATTCCGCTATTTTCTCTTTGTCCATTTGGACATATGTTTATGTTTCCGCTATTTTCTCTTTGTCCACTTGGACCATACTTTACTTTTATGCTAAAACACTAATAATCAACCAAAATCTAAAAAACACCTAAGGCTCTCTTTTGGACTATTGGTTACTATCCCTAGCATTTTGGAGACTCGGACTTATGGACTTAGGACCTCTGGAGTCTCCATCTGTTATTACTCTGTGATTGTTCTGTCTGTCTGGCATTGGATTGTTGTCTGTTTGTGTATGCAGGTGTTTCCTTGAAAGCCCTTGATGGTTAATTCCAAGGCATTAAGATAAGGATTTTACCCAAAAACAGCCGTTACTCTGCCCGATTTTTGTCAGAATTTTAATGTGCTTAATACAAAGTGGTGCTAAGACAATAAGTTCATCTGGATCCCCAAGTGATAATGTTGGTTTAGTGTTCGATATTCCAAAGGATGGGCAATCTACTTGACTCGTAATGTCAAGTGTTGGCTTCTTATTTCGGTTAGACCGTTTCTTTCCTTAGCTTTTATTTTACGCAATAGGATAGCCTCTTCATCTCCTCCCCTTCTTAAATTTTCAAAATCTTCTCCCTTTTTCAAAATATTCTTATGTTTGCAAATCTTTTCAAAACCTTTTTTCTTAAAAAATATCTTTTGCCCTTAGTGGCCTTTTCTTCGAAAGTTTAGACACTATTAATCGTCGAAACGAGTGGTTATACCCCACGATTTTGAAATTGATTGATATAATGAGATCTTTTCCTCGTGAGAGAGCTAGTGGCATACTTGTTGATTTTATCCGAGTTGGAGCCCTTCTTTCATTTGCGATGCAAAGAACTCATTTGTTCTCATGCTCAAGATCAATGACTGAGTATTTCTCTCCAACGACGATAAAGTGTTTATTCGTTTTTAAACATGTTTTCCCTTTAAGCGGAACTACATTAGCTCTGACTTCTCCATTGCACCGAGGAGGTATGTAGGCACAAAGCTTAACGCTTTGCCGAGCTTATTTTAAAAATAAAACAAACCGTTTTTTAGCACACACGACACAGATTTTCAAAAAGGTTCCTGTGGAGTACCACAGATATGAGGGGTGCTTAAAACCTTCCCCTCATATAATCAACACCCGAACCTGAGTTCTCTTTCTTGTTTTAAAAACAAAACTTTGGGTTTTTTGTTCTTTTCCCTTTTCCTTTGAAAAAATAAAGCGCGGTGGCGATTTCAAACGAAATATTGATTCGAGTCAATCCCATGGCTTCGATATCAGATTTTCCCCGCTACAACATGCATCATAAATGAAAAATTGAGTTGCCATCTTGTTTCTGCACTATCACTGATCAATAGCCCTCAATCAATTTCACAATTCATCAATCATACACGATTTCATGTTCAAATTCAGAATTAGGGTTCTTCGTGTTCATCACAAAATTGATCACCTTAGAGCAAAAATAAATGAATTATGAGGACACCATCATGATCCTCGTGAAAAAACGAGTGAGATAGACCCTTCACTTGATCAATTTGGTTCAGTTTTCAGAATTTTCAAAAATCAAATTAGGGTGTGTTCTTGGCGCCATTTTTTGCGAAGGAAATTTGAAAATTGAGTTTGTAATATAATCTATTCGTTGCAAATGTTAAACAGACCACGCGCGTGGTCCAGTTTGCTAAGTTTTTGAGTAATGACCTCAAGGTCACGAGTTCAACACTCCTAAGGGCCAAACCATTCTTTTTTATCACTTATTTTCTTTAATTTTTTTACACAACTTCATCCATTAATTTAACCAATCAAAATTCATCATTTCCACTTCATTTTTTGCACACTCTTTGTTTAATATATATATTTTATGAATATCCAAAAAAATCACAAAAAAATATTTATTTAATACATTTTTAAATGGATTTAAAATGACATGTTTTTAAGTGTTTTTAAATACTTTAAAAATTGTTTTTCATTTGATTTTTCAAAAAATTAACTACTTGTAAATATTTTGTGATCAAAACCCTAATCATTTAGGTATTAATTAAGTATAATCTTTGCTTTTATCTTAATTAAATTGATTTCTTTCAAAATTTCAAACCATTTTAAAACAAACGATCGTCGTTTTTCAAAACAAATCGCTTTCAAAACCATTTCTTTTTGGTTCTCCTTTCAAAAACTCTTGATTAAATCTTTTTGGATTGATCAATTGGTTTTCTAAAAAGCCGGGGCATCCCTTATGGTATAAGTCCCATTCCTTTGTATAAATTTAGGTTTTTCATTGTATATACGCCTATCTTTTTATACCGCGATCCAAATTGATTTAAACCCTCGAGTAACAAGATCAAAATTAGGTTTTTTTTCTTCAAAAATCAATCTGGGCCTCCACATAGGTATAAGTCCCATTCCTTTACATGAAATTAGGTATTTCATTGTACATACACTTTTTTTTGTACATACCTCGATCATTTTGTTTTTTAACTTCGAATAACAAATCAAAAATGAAGGTTTCCTTTAAATCTTCCCAAAAATACCATGGGCCTCCATGTAGGTATAAGTCCCAAGCCCTCTTGTAAATATTTATTTACATAGCTTCTGAATAAACTCAATGGGCCTCTCCCCGAGTATAAGTCCCGAGCCCCCGTGCATACAAACGGATCATCCTTACAGGTATATTTCCTTCATAAACTCCATTGTATACACACACCTTGTCATATATAACTGTTCATACTTGCTCATATTTGTTCATGTACTTGTTCATATTTGTTCGTACTTGTTCATATTTGTGTTCATGTTATATATGCTTGTTCAACTTAGTACAACACTAGGTTCCCCATAGCCTCCTATTGGGCTTCGTGCAAAGAATCTCCCTAGTTTAGGTTAGGACATAGAGTATCGTTTCCCGGTGAAATCGCTCTAAGAGCTCAAACCAACTATACCATGCCTCCTCTTGGGCTTCGTACAAACGACTTGTCCCTCCCATAGCCTCCTCTTGGGCTTACAATGCAAGGACCCTCGATTGTCCCTCCCATAGCCTCCTCTTGGGCTTACAATGCAAGGACCCTCGGATAGCCTCCTCTTGGGCTTCGTACAAGGACCCACGGGCTTCTTATAAGCATCCCCAATATCTAAATCAAATACCCTAGGAGATTAGACGTTTATCATCTCTATGATAGGAGTATCTCTTCGATATCATCACAAACAATCAATCAATCAAACTTTTTTTTGCCACAAGGCTGGCTGATCAATCAAACCGTTTTGCCACCAGGCTGGCTGATTAATCAAAGTTTTTGTCACAAGGCTGACTTCATTGAAACTTTTGCCACAAGGCTGGCTGATTAATCAAAACTTTTTGTCACAAGGCTGACTTCATTGAAAGTTTTTGCCACAGGGCTTATAATGAAAAGATTTTCAAACAAAATCAAACAGATGTATGTGATGATATAGATTAGATACATCGAACATTTAGATGACATTTGTCTCTTTTCCTTTGCTTCCACTAGCATAAGTGGGAACTACGATTGCTCTGACTTTCTCAACATCCCTTTGAGAATACGTAGGCACAAGGTCGTATCCTTGGCGAGCAAAACTTCTCCCTCAAACCACTCAAACCTTAGCACCCGTAGACCCCGAGCTACAGATGCTCTGATTCCCTCTAAGGGATATGTATGCAGAGGATCGCGATGATCTTTGCGAGCATAATCAAACAAACACCCTAGGTCCCACCTATCTCACAAGAACCTCTCCATAACATAGAATGAAACAAACATAACAAAGAAACCTATAGAGTACTATAGATACGTTGGGTGCTAATACCTTCCCTTCGTATAACCAACCCTCTTACCCGGAATCTCTCCCCCACTTTTAAGGTTATTGCAGCTTTTTTCCTTTTCCTACTTTGGAAACAATAAAAAGTTTGGTCGAAACAAAAGAAAAATCATTTTTTGAGCACTCGAGCCCAAAGAAGGCATCAGGTGTCTCATCCGGAAAAAGATACGATTTTTCCCCGCGACACCACAGCTCCGATTTTACAAGATCATATCCCCACAGAGCAATTCTCAAGAAGATATCTTCAAACATACTCGTCCCGACAAAGACATGACTCCCCAACAGAGTTTACATCTTCAACACTGCCGGTTCTCCAACACTTTGCTCTTCTCCAACATGGTGTATTAATATCTCTAATCCCCAATCAGGGTACATCAAGTTACTGATCGTCCCCAAGCAGAAATCATAAATCCCCAGCTGAGCATCTTCAAGATAAGATCAAACATCAAAATTACAATGACATGGAGATCCATCTTCTCAATCAAGATATGTCAAATAGCATAAATCATAGTCATACGTCATAAATCATAAGCATATTCATACAATTGCGTACATATTCATACATAATACATAATACATCGCGACAAATGCGTACGTAACATGCAAGGTTCTCATTTATTTTGAGAGTCCCGTCACATAAACGCATTACATACATCATGACATGGTATAAAAAAACTAACTTTGCCTTTTTCAGGTTACTGCTGCAGTCAAATAAACAACTTCAAAACCTTTCAGATCTAAGTCGATACCTTGGACGGTTCCTTAATGATCTACCTTTGGATCTAAGTCGATACCTTGGACGGTTCCTTAATGATCTACCTTCGGATCTAAGTCGATACCTTGGACGGTTCCTTAATGATCTACCTTCGGATCTAAGTCGATACCTTGGACGGTTCCTTAATGGTCTACCTTTGGATCTAAGTCGATACCTTGGACGGTTCCTTAATGATCTACCTTCGGATCTAAGTCGATACCTTGGACGGTTCCTTAATGATCTACCTTTGGATCTAAGTCGATACCTTTGACGGTTCCTTAATGATTTACCTTCGGATCTAAGTTGATACCTCAGATGGTTCCTTAAATGATCTACCTTCAGGTTTAAGTCGATACCTCAGACGGTTCCTTAAACAATCAACTTTTCAAAATCTAAAGCGGAAACCTCGGACGGTTCCGTAATGATTAACATTTAAAATATAAAGCGGAAACCTCGGACGGTTCCGTAACAATCAACATTCAAAATCTAAAGCGGAAACCTCGGACGGTTCCGTAACGGTCAACGCGCAAAGATCTAATCCATCTACCACGAACAATAATGACACGATCAACATTTAAGCAACCACTTCTCAAACACTTAAAACATAGTCTAAGGCATGCTCACCAGGATGGCATCTTTAAGCCCATCTCCGACAAAAGCCCCTTCATCTTCAGCTAGGGCAAATTCTTGGGTATTCTAGTGTTCAATCCTCTTCTACCCTCAAATTCCGACAGGCACACATGCCAGTCTACATCTTCAGTTATAAGAAGATTAAACAGGGGCAGCTGTCATACCCCAAAATTTACCCATACTATTTCTCCTATTCAAATTCAAATTAATACACAAAGCTCCAAGACACAATCTCCTAAACAAAGATCAGAAACTATGGTTTGGATTGTTCAAAAGAAGATCAGTGAATCAATGGCTCCAAGGCATCCTATATGGCTCAATATATTTCACATTACCTCTATAACAAGTATCAAGTCTCAATTCAAAGGATTGGTCACTCAATTATTCAGAAAGTCAATAGTCGACTAGTTAACCTAAAAGTCAAACTATGGTCAAACCACAGTCAAAACTTCTGATTTTTGGTCAACATCCTCATTATGAAGTATCATCCATCATTTGATCAAAGGTTGATCACGATTCATCAAGGAAAGTTCAGAAATCATCAAAAGGATAAGTTGCTAAATTAGGGTTTTTAACTAAAAGTCAACTGAACTTTGACAAGCCATAACTTTCACATGAAACATCAAAAATTTCCCATCCAAAGCTTATTTTGAAGGAAATTGAATTCTCTACAACTTTGTCTCTCACATGCCAAGTCCAAAGATGCTTCATTTGAGATATATGAGCTAATACATTACAGGTCCTTCTAAAAGATCGCCAAAAGGCATTTTTTAAAAGCTCATAACTTGAGCATGGAATATTTAATTAAGATGAAACCAAAAGCATCATTTAGAGGACACTCTAAGCTTTCTAAAAATCTCAAGAACACTTCCATACAATAAAAAATGAAGGAGTTATGGCTTGCACAAGTTAATCGATTATGAGAAAATGCATGGAAGGCAAAGTGATGATTTTTAAGTTATTGCTTAATGGGCCTAATTCTTTGGTTCTAAACTCATTGCTAACATGGTCCAATACTCCTAAAGCCCATTTATGCATGGTTATATTATTTATTTTTATTTATTTGATTTCTTATTCATTAAATGTCAAATTTAATAAAATAAATAATAGAAAATATGAAAGATGTGCATGAATTTATTTTTCCAATCAAATATTAAGCCTAATATTCATATAAATCAAGGAAATTTCGTTTTCCCTTGATGGAGAAAGATTGAATGCAAAAATATACACTTTTTATTCAATTTTGAATCAAATCTCCTCCAATCTTTTCTCTTGCAAACCAAGCCAAATATTAACCCTAATAAGGTCTTCTATATAAGGGCAATACATTCAGAATAATAGGGGACGAAAAAGAAGGAGAAAAGAATGGGGTTCTAAGCTTGCAAAAAACATTAAAAACTAGGGCAAGGAATTTCTCTCGTGGCAGCCATTATCAACCATTCCAAAGTATCAATTTACCTTCCTTATTCATCCAGGGGTAGATTCCAATCATTACTCAAGTCTGCTACTCTCCAGAATTGCACAGCTCACCTTCGCCGGAGGTAAGTATTTTCTGGAAGTCGGTTCTGTTCATTTATGCGTTACTAATCACTTTGCTCTTCATAGTTGTGCTCAGGGATGTAATTGTGACAGTTTGGACGAATAACATGTGAGATTAGAATCCCGGATCGCGACCTACTATTGATAGGGCATCAAGGTCGTGATCCTTTGAAACCCTAGATACAGGACGTTTCAGGCCAAGAAAACTGCTCCATTGAACTCGCAGCATATCAATTAGTTGGTCTGGGTTAATATCGCGTTCGTTTTAGTGTTATTTCGCAGGTTGAACAAATCCACCCGTCGGAGAAGACGAGGGAACCACCGCCGGCGGTGATTTGAAGGTTGCAGGTTCTAGTCAATGCTTGCGTGTCAGTTTCCTGCATTCGTACTGGCCAGTCAACCATGCTCGAGTTTCTCTCTTCACCTGATTCGTTCAAACAACCCGCAGGGGGTCCCACGGTTTGACTATGTCATTTAATTTTGTTTTAATATTTATTTAGTATAAAACATATTAATATCAGCAAGTGAATTTGGAATGATTGGCCAGGGGTAGCGTGTTATATTACTATAAACCTGGGTTTGATACCCAGGTGGAGCTTGTTTAATATTTTTTCTTTGTCTCCTATTCCATGGTTCATCTTCATGATCCTGCGCTGCACACCTATGCTTGCCTACAATACTCCCTCAGCGATCATCCATTAGATCACCCCGGCCTCCGATCCAACGCCCAGAGACGCAGGTGTACCATGCACCAGTCAGCCATGCGCCACATCTGATCCCAGCTAAGTATCTTTTTTCAAAATTATAATAATTTATATTCATAATTCTTTTTTAGTTATTTATTCTTTTTTAGTTAGTTTATTATTTACTCCAAATTCCTTTAATAATAATAAATTTCTTTTATAATTACAAAAATTGTTTTAATATTATTTAATCGATAACTCGATTTTTTCTCGTAATATCAAAATTTCCTTTATAATAAATAATTTAATTGAAGTTTTAGTTAAAAATTATTTTTGGGGCTAATTAATTTTTTTTATGCCTTTAAAACCTTGAATTCATCATGATTACTAATCATTGTTATTGGTAGGTGTTATCCATTAACGCATTTTTAGCCTTATAGGGTTATCTCAAGATCCTCCGATTACGCGCCATGCCACTCGAAAAGCTAAGTGTCTAACCCTCTTTTGGTTTAAAATATCATTTTAGCTTTTATTTTTCCCTTTTTGATTAAAATAGGGTTTGTTGAACTTGTAACGCACTCACCCTTATTTATTTTCCTCTTAATTTGTAGGGTTGATCAAGGGTTGATCAAGGGTTCGAGGAAGATCAAGGCTCAAGATAATTATTCATCCCTCTTATTTTTTCTGTCTTTTAATTTCCCCCATCTCCGCAGGTGTTTATTGTAATAGCGTAGGACATTTATCTTTCCGCCTTTAATTTCCGTATGATTTTAACTGCGTGGTTAGTAATCTTAGGGAGTGCAAGCCTTTAACAAAATTAGAATAACTATAATTATAAGATAAATATTATCTGAATACAGTCACGTGATTGGTGCACACACTCACCTTTAGGGTAACCTCTTATGTTGACTCGTTGCCTTGTTGCCTGTTGTCTTTAATTGTACTAAATAGTTAAAGTCCCTCGATTCCGAGGATACCTAAGCAAAACAAATGTTACTCTCGGTTCATCATCATAAGATCATAGTCCCTTCGAAGTTGCCTTAACAAATGATCTTGTCCCTCGAAGCTGCCTCGGTAAAAATGTGATGATTGTCCCAATTGCTAAGGTATCCTCGCATGATGCCTAAAAGATAAAAATGACTATTATATCCTTCCCTTAGACTACCTGCCCTCTTTATGGCAAGGGAAAGTCTTGTGGCGAACGATTACTCGATGACCCTTAAAACATCCAATTGAAAGACTTCCTGCCCTCTCATGGTATGGATAGATCCTTTCGCCCGAAAAGCTAAAAGAACGATTTTTCAAACTTAGGGTAGTTGCTATTAATTGCTTGCTCACCTTCAAATCAAATTTTCAAATTACTTTTCACACTTCTCTTTTCAAATACTTTCAAAACAAGGCTACGCTTATTTACAAGCTAAAGTCCTTAACGAAATCTTTTTACTATTCACACACGACACTTTTCAAACAATTCAAACATTTTGAAAACAAAGTGAGCTAAGCAATTAAGAGCCCATGGATAACCATGGATACAAAGGGTGCCTTACACCTTCCCTTTGTATAACTTACCCCCCGAACTCAAAATCTTTTCAAAAGGTCTTTCCTGTTCTTTTAGCCTTTCCAATTGGATAAAATAAAAGTCGGTGGCGACTCATGCTTAACCGCGACATTTTCTTTAAAAGTCAGTTCACCATATTACACAAACTCTACGTAGTTTCTCAAGAACACAATACTTGAACAATCCAATTATGCAACTGCGAACACCCTTCAGCAAATTCCTCTTATGTAGTTCCATCATCTCATGTTCATTGAGATGACCCAAGCGGATGTGTCACAGTTTGGTTGCATTATTATCAGTTTTAACAGATGGTACAACACCCATAATTGTGGTCCCTAACAACTTATAAATGTCGCATGCAGTCCTCCATGCCATCATCATTGTCATTGCACCCTTGCTAACCCTTATGATGTCTCTATCTCCATCTGACTTGAATGAATAACCATTCGCTTGAAGATTACCTAAAGAAATCAAATTCTTCCTTAATTTTGGAACATAACGCACCTCACTCAACATGTGCACTCCACCATCATCCAAAGCAATTCTAATTTGCCTATTACAAGTGATGGTACGAGGTTTATCATCAACTAAATAGACAAAACCAAAATCACCTTATTTAAAAGAGGTTAACCACTCTTGGTACAACGTCATATGGTAAGAGCACCCAGAATCAAGAATCCATGCATCACTGCACTTTGCAGATGAAATGCAAAGCAAATCCTCTTCACTACAGGAACCATCAATCTGAACTACTATTTCCTGACTTGTTTGGACACTCACTTTCCGATGTCCAATTTTCTTGTAATCATAACATTCTGCTATTTTTTTTGTCCTTGAATTTGAACCTTATTTTCTTTCCATAATCCACTACCTTACCCTTGTCTTTGCCTCGGTCTTAACCTTCGTTCACAAACAAACATTCACCTGAAACTCCTCCACTTTCCTCTAGAGTTTGGCGATATTATGCGTTTTGTAAAATATTAGAAGAAATAGAATCCAGGGTGATTGTTTCCTTCCCGTATGTGAGAGTGGTCACCAAGTGATCATAAGAGTCTGGTAAAGAGCACAAAAAATAATGACTTTATCCTCATAGTCAACCTTCACACCAAGCCGCGTCAAATCAGCGAGGATGTTATTGAAAGCGTTGGCTTGAGTCTACAAATCGCCTCCCTTTATTTATGTCTTGTGAATTTGTATATATATTACAGTGTTACAAGCCATATATATAATACGAGGTTTTAGTTTATCTAAAATCCTAACCGCTAGTTTCCTTCAACAAACAGTTATCTCTACCCATAATTATCTCAACAATGTGAGTTATTCTCTCAACAACATATAGTTATCTCAACAATACATAATTATTTCAGCAATATGAGTTATACTCTCAACAACCCATAGTTATCTCAACAACCCATAAGTATCTCAATAATATTAGCCATATTCAATAAAAAGTTTAAAAAGTATTTTTTAATCGTTTGTTGTGTTGGCCACTTTACAATTGCGTTTTCGAAAAAAAGTTTAATAAAAGTGAAAGTTTTTCTAATTCTCATAGGTTCTCAAAGTAGTTAGTTACATATTGCAAATCAAAATAAAACATTCATCAAGATTGTTCTAATAAATTTTCAAAATCCAAATTTACTAAGTATCTTCCTGTTCACAAGACATGGAGTCTCTTTTCACTTGACAAACTTTTATTTATTTAATTAATTTTTACATCAAATGAATGGGATGAAATAAATATTTTATTAAATTACATAAACTTAAATTCAAAGCTTTTGAGAGAGTGAATCGTTACAAACTTTGCAAACAAACTCCATCAATAACTGCTCTACCACCGGGATGAACACAAAAATATAGCAAAACTGTAAACAACCATACCTGTTGCCAAAGTGGAAGAATCTTTGGAACCATTCTCTGCAAACTTAATGTTAAAGATTTGTGCAGCACATTTAACAAGACTTTTGTTTAGTCTAGCACCTTCAAAACCTTCTTCATCTTCAACTCGTATGCAAAATGCAACAACTGTAAACTTCATCAGTGCAGAAATATGTTGTCTCCATTTTTCCAGTTTCAAGATACAAAGCTATTTTGAAACTCGAAACAATGGAGAGAACATGTTCCTAAACTAGAGTTCCTCTAGACCAAGATTTTTTGTTGTAAAGATTATTCTTTTGTTGAGTTTTGTATCTTCTTTTTTCCGGTTTCTCATTTATGTTATCTAACTACTTTTGTTTTGTTTCTTTCATATGGAGGGTGTATTTCAGATTTATATCAGAATCTAATAAATGGTTCGTTTGAGCCAAAACAATGAAACACCAACTACCATAATCAATGTATTGTTTAAAGCATCATGAAAATGAATTTTGGTGCAGCTTCCTTTCTTTGGGATGGCCGGTGGTTGAGTTTTTTGTTTTTGTTTTTATGTTATCTTAAGAAGTTTTAAAGTTGTTTAAGAATAATTTAGCATGCATGTGGGTTAGCTCTCTCATGATTTAAAACTCGACTTTACCATAAAACTAAATAATTTTAAATTTTCACACTAAAGTCTGTCTATCACCATTTAAAAAAAAAACAATTAGAAACTAAAAGATAGAAACGAAATAAAACAAAAATTGAAGGTAAAATACTTTTGGTGACATGACCCTTATATAAGAAGACATAAATTCCTTGCTCGGAGACACATATCTTAAAGTCAACATTAACTAGAAAATCATCTATCCGTTTGTTCCAAACTCTCGGAGCTTACTTTAAACCATATAACACTTTTCTCAACTTGTAGAATCTTTCCTCTTGATTCTTCACAACAAAATGAGTAGACTGTTCTACTTACATCTCTTCTTCAAGCGGATCATTTAAAAACGCGGACTTCACATCTATTTGATAGATAAATCAATTGTTGCTATTCGTAATGTCAACAACTAGCCTTATGGCTTCAATCCTAACATCTGGTGTAAATACATCATTGAAGTCTATATTTTTTTCTGTTGAAGTATGCCTTAAAACCTTTGTTGATGAAGAGAAAGAAAATATGTTAGAACATTTTATATTCATTAGGAGATCATATAAAAAAATATTATAAGATATTTATAATATTTTAAAAGGTATTATAAGATATATTCAAAAAATATTATAAGATATAAATTTATAATAGTCTAAGAGATATTATAAGATATTTATAATATTTGAGAGATATTATAAGATTATAATAATATCTTTTATTCTAACAATTAAGGAGATATTTTTTGGGATTTGTTATGGATTTCTTGGATTTTGCCTATTATAAATATGTATCTCTTCTGTTATTATAGTGTGACAATCTTAGAGCTTATAGCAACAAGGGAGAATAAGGGTTTAGGGAATTCCATGGGAAAACTTAGAAAGATAAAAGTTTTTGGGTAAGCTTTAGAGTTATTTAAGGGGATTGGGAAATACTTCTAAATACCTTCGGTTTGAGTGATTCTTAGTTGGAGAAGTTGGGAAACACTTGGGTAGAAAATAGGGTTTGTTCTTTGGGAATTTTGAAGGCTATTTTCTTGTAACTCATCTGTAATCTCTTGTAACAACTTCATGAGTATAGTGAATTAGAGAGTTGCTCTCTCCCCTATAATAGATCGTTTGGTCGAACTGAGTAAACAAACCTTCATCTTTTTCTTGCCTTATTCTGTTATATTATCGGTGTACGAATTATTATTATTACTGTAGACCATTTATTTTAGTTGCTACTATTCTTTGCCTCACAAATTGATATTAAATTTTGTCATGATTCACAACAAGATTCATAACAAGGGATGCAGTGAGCGTGGGGCAAAGAGATATTGTTTACAAGTGAGCACCATGGTTAGATGGGAGATCGATAAATTTTATGGTAAAAATGACTTCGGGTTGTGGAAAATTTAGATGCAAGCAATTTTAATTCAAGAGAAGTGTATCGATGCTTTGAAGAGTGAAGCAGTGATGCCCGTAGGGCTTACACAAGTACAGAAGACCAAGATGTTGAATAAGGTAAGGAGTGTCATTATCTTGTGCCTTGGGGATAAAGTTCTAAGAAAAGTCTCCAGGGAGCACTATGCCATAAAAGGGCTACGAAAGCGCTGCCTATGGTGGCGCTGCCGTAGGTAAAGACAACGCTTTTTTTACGCCAAAAGCGCTGCCTAATGGAGCTACCAACATCACCCTTCCCATTTGACAGGATTCGCGTTTGATGAAATAGACAGTAGCAAAACACTCACGGTAACTGAAAAATAATAATACGGTTAATTTCAGAGCCAATATGTTCATTTTCTTTTCATTTAAAGAAAATTACAAAACTGCATAAGAAATAAAGGAAATTAAGAATGCTTTATAGCAGCACATATAAAGGACCATAAAACATAGACATTGGATGTCGACATGTTTGGCAAATTTCGTTTAAATTCTAGAGGACAGATATATCTTATTTGATTTGTAAGGTGTTAATCAATTATAAATTTAAATCAAAGGTGGAATCATACACAACACAAAACACCCAACAAAGAATGTGATGCAAAGAAAAAAAAAAAGCATATTATGCAACATAGAAAGTATATTGATCAGTTCCATTTTGGCATATAAGCAAGTGTGAGAAATGAGAATGTTTAAAGATGTCATAAAAACTGAAAGTTCAAATGAAGTTTGTTCAGCCCGCAGTGCTTGCAGATAATACACTAAGCACCCACCACTTACAATTAGATATGATCAAATTCAGCAAAACATTTTAACTTATACTGTTAATGATTAAAATCAAGAAAAACAAGGAGGAGAGAAAAGTAACAATAGTAGAAAAAAACATACATCATTTTTTAATGTTTTGATGAAACAATCAATGGTGCTCTTGTAACTAGGATCTCCCATCATTCTGGACTTCACCTGAAGAAGAAAAACCGAAAAAAATTGAATTAGGGAATGATAAAACTGCATAGTTTAGAAGGTCACCAAGCAAATGAATGTAGTATATGTAGTTAACACACTATATATAACATGAGGAGACAATAAAAAGTGCACAATAAAACATTGATATTCACAAGTAAACACTAATAAATTACCACGTCAACTATTGCCTCCATGCACAGGAGGTTAGCTCACACCTTAAATAAGTTAGAAAGTCTTAAAAAATTAAAAAATCCAAACTCAAGACTGTGCTAAGAAAATTTGAAGTTCCAAGGTAAATGAACATGAATGTTGACTATAGTGGTTTGAAGAATAATGGCCTATAATTTTGGTACAGTTGTGTCATAGTACACATGTTACAAGTAGTGTATGACAATTTCTATTGTTGCAAAAATGTAAAATGTTGTATGGAATTACTCCCACAATAAGTCTGATCCTAATGAATATCTCCTGCCACAGTCCAACCAAGTTATTATATAAATCATGGACTCTAGTGCAAATAAATAAAACTTATAATCTTTGAGTAAGAGAACTTTATCAACATATTCTACTAACAAAATTTAGAGAATAAGCTTTGCACAAACAAAGAAGAAACATTCAATGCATCAAATAATACAAATTATATACATTTTTATTGAAGAGAAAACAATTGTATTGAGCTATAAATCTTGTTTACATCTGTACAAGTTTAAATTGTAAACACCAAACACTTGGACTTTTAAATAAGTTAATAGGTAAAGCTATATAAATCTTGTTTACACTTTCTTAGACTTTACTTTTTAATATATTAATAGGTAGGACTATATATATAAAATCTTAACACAATTCATGTTATTTATTTGCTTGATAGCTGTTTTAGAAGGGGCTGAACAACAGAAGGAGGTTTTTTCCAGCATCAAAGAAAAGGAAAGTGCAGACAACACCAGAAAGGAGGGAAAGAAGGATAACTATGATGTCTTACAATGATCATAGGCTCATTCAATATTCGAGGGGGAGGTAGCAACATCAAGAGACGTCGGATCAGCCACATTATTAACAAAGGTAACGCTGATTTCTTTCTCATTCAAGAGACTAAATTAGGATCGATTTCTGATGTTATGGCTGCCAGTTTTTGGAGGAATAAAGATATAGATTTTCTTTTTCGGCTTCTTGTGGAGCTTCGGGGGGATTGTTATCTATGTGGAATTCCAATAGTGTTCAGGTTTTGTGCAGCTATGGCGGTTCGGGTTTTTTAGGGGTCAAAGCTATTTGGAAAAATGATGTATATTATATTTTCAATGTTTACTCCTCGTGTTCTATTGCGGAGAAGTGGATCTTATGGGGGAAGTTATTAGATCTTAAATCTAGATTCACGGATGGCGAGTGGATCATCGGTGGAGACTTTAACTCGGTGAAAAATAGTGTAGAAAGAAAGGGAGGTTCGGAGATGCATGTGAGTAGTCAATGGAGGGAGTTTTCGGAGTTTATCGAAATGAGTAATTTGGTGGACATTCCTTGTAAGGGAAAGAAATACACTTGGTACAACGGCAATGGGAAGTCTAGAAGTAGGATTGACCGTCTTTTGGTAGCGGAAAACATTGTTAGCAAGTGGGGAGTGGTTGGCCAATTTGTGGGGGATCGCGACATTTCGGATCATTGTCCCGTTTGGCTTCTTTGTGATAAGACAAATTGGGGTCCTAAGCCTTTCAAAGTTAACAACGAATGGTTTTCGAACAAGAATTTTATTCCTTTTGTGGAGAAAGAATGGTTATCTATTAAGGTGGAAGGGAGGGGCGATTTTGTGCTAAAAGAAAAGTTGAGAATTTTAAAGTCAAGTCTTCTTTGGTGGAATACTAACATCTTCGGTATATATGACTTGGCGGTTGAGAAGGACGTGCGTGCGATAAATGAAGGGGATGATAGAGATGGGAGTGATGACGATTGGGATTCTATCTCGGTGTTGGATAGGAAGAAGGAGGCGTCTAGAGATCTTTGGATGAATTTAAAGATAAAAGAGAATATGCTTATACAAAAATCGAGACTTAAATGGTTGAACGATGGTGATAATAATAGTAGGTTTTTCCATAGGGTGGTGAAGGCGAGGAGGAGTAGAAATCACATTGGGAGCATTTTGACGGATAGAGGTTTGTTAGATTCGGTAGAGGAGGTTAAAGAGGAAGTTAAAAACCATTTTGAGAAGAAGTATTTCGGGGCGGTTAGGGGAGCGCCGGTCTTGGGAGGTATTCCTTTTAGATGTTTGAACCAATGTGAGTCATCGTTTCTTGAGGAGCCTTTCTCGGAGGAGGATATCAAAGAAGCCATTTGGAATTGTGAGGGTTCGAAAATCCCGGGGCCCGATGGGTATTCGTTCTTGTTCATTAAAAATTGTTGGAATTTCTTGACGGCGGATTTTATTAATTGTTTCCATTGCTTCCATCACGGAGCAATGTTATCTAAGGCCATCACTTCCTCTTTCTTAACGTTGATTCCTAAAAAAGCTAATCCTTTGAATCTTGATGACTATAGGCCTATTTGTCTTGTGGGGTGTGTTTATAAAGCTATTTCTAAGCTTTTGTCCTTGAGAATTAAGAAGGTTTTGAACTCCATTATCTCCGATTGTCAAACCACGTTTGTTCCGGGTAAACAATTATTGGATGGGGTGTTGGTGGCTAATGAGGTGGTTGATTATGCAATTAAGGAAGGAAATAGTTGTTTACTTTTCAAGGTAGATTTTGAGAAGGCATATGACAATGTGTCTTGGGATTTTCTTAGATTCATGTTGAGATCTATGGGGTTTGGAGCTAAATGGATTAGGTGGATGGAAGCTTTGATCTTTTCTAGTAAGATGTCGGTCTTGGTGAATGGTAGTCCTACGAAAGAATTTATGGTTGAGAAAGGGCTTAGACAAGGGGATCCGTTGTCTCCTTTTCTTTTTGTCATTGTTGCGGAGGCTTTGAAGGGTTTAGTTGATAAGGCGGTGGGGTTAGTTGAATATGTCGGTTTCAACATTAGGCGAAAGTGTTGTGTGGACATATTACAATTCGCGGACGATACGTTGTTGATAGGAGAGGGGAGTTGGAAGCAAGTGTAGGCTATTAAAGCTATTCTAAGAGGGTTTGAGATGGTGTCGGGCCTCGGGATCAATTACCACAAAAGCAAAATCATTGGTTTTAATGTTTCTAACAATTTCTTGGATATTGCTTCTAATTTTTTGTCTTGTAGGAGGGAGGATAATAATTTCACTTTTCTTGGGATTCCTATAGGAATTAATCCTAGAAAGCCTTCCTCTTGGAATGTGATTGTGAGCAAGCTTAAATCTCGGCTAAAGGATTGGAAGGTTCGGTTGCTTAGTTTTGGTGGAAGACTCACTCTCTTAAAATCCGTCCTTTGTAGTCTCTCGATCTTCATGTTATCCTTTTATAAGGCTCCTTTAACGGTGTTGAAGGAGATTTCGAGATTGCAAAGCAATTTCCTTTGGGGTGGAGTGGGGGAAAACAAGAAAATTCATTGGGTGAGTTGGAAATCCTTGTGCTTACCGATTGAGAAGGGCGGTCTTGGTATTAGAAGGATTCGCGATTTCAATTTTGCTCTCCTTCAAAAGTGGCGGTGGAGAATCCTAGGTGGCTCGTCAGATTTATGGTACCGTGTTTTGAGAGCGAGATACGGTGACATCAATCTTCAAGTTGTTTCCGGTAACATCAAGGTTGAGAAGAAGATATCGAAATCTCATTGGTGGTCGGATCTTTTATCTTTGAAACATTGCTTTATTGAAGACATGTTTGTTGGTAGTTGTAGAGTTTCGATTGGCAATGGTTTTAACACTTCCTTTTGGCACTCTAGGTGGATGGGATATTTTTGTTTGAAGGATTTATTCCTGGTAGCTTTCGATCTTTCGGCTTTGCAATTTGTTTTCGTTACCACCATGGGAGGTTGGAGTGGAGATTCTTGGCATTGGGGAAATTTCGGGATGGGTGTTGTAACACCCCCATTTTATTCGCTATTATTTTAGTAATTATATTGTTTGGCATTTTTAATAATTCTTTATTTATTTAGTTATTATGTGATATAATAATTATTTAAGTATTTAATTATGAGTGTGTTTGTGTTATTTGGCTTAATTGAGTAATTAGAGAGATATAACTAAATGGGCCTAAGTGATAGAAACATAATGGATGGAATGGTGGGTTAAGCTCAATTGACATAAGTGATATAGTAAGAGAAGGTTAGGGTTTTAGAGGCTACTACTTTCATTTGGGGGAAAAGATAGGAAGAAGAGAAAAGAGGCAAAAGGGAAGAGAACAATGGTGGAAGAGAAAAGCTAGAAGAAACCTCATTTTCGTAGCAAGTTTCAGCATTGAGTCACCTTAGCAAAACGGATGAATCTCTCAATCTAACCGTTGGATCGTCGCGTGGTTTTGACACAACGTTCTTGACTCATAGAGGTAAGTTCTGACCGGAGCGATTTTGATTTTGAGGGTTTTAAGTTCGTCTGATAATCTGATTTCCGAACTGGTTTTTAGGTGTGTCTCCAAATTATGTTTGAAGGATTTATTTTGGAGAAAAGTTTAGAGCTATGGTGAAAGAGCCCATATTAGCCAAGGTAAGGGTGGGGTTCTTTCATGCTAAAGGGTTGTATGATAGTATGTTATGGTGGGTTTGATTCTATACTTTGATATCCATGTTCTTCTATGTTGCAATTTTGAGTATTTGATGATTTTTTGGAATGTGATGATATAAATGTGATAAGTTGTGTGCAATTGATAATCTATGTGTATTAGAATATTGTGTTTGTTGTGGGTAAACCATTGATAGTGAAATAATGAGTTTTGGTTGTAGAATTGGAAAATAATGGAATAGATATAATAGTTGGATTGAAATTAATATAGCTTGATTTTTAATTGGATAATTAAATTATTAGTTGAATTAATTCCAATAAGTCTATGTCATTGGAATATACTTGGACTTGGACCAATTATTCGGTTTATCGGTAAATTACAGTATTTTGATAAATTGACCGTAATTGTGTTTTGGTTGAATATTCAAGTTGAGAATAATTTATTGTTATGCCAATGATGTTGTTTTGATAATTAACATTATTTCTACTTGATTTAGTTGATGATTAAAAGTCGATTTGTTTTACTTGACATATTGGCATATTGAGATTATTTTGAGAATTGACCAAAAATTGTGATTTCGGTTTGGATGTCTTTGTTGCGAGTAATGTTGTGATTGCCAATATGATTATTATTAAGCATTGTTATGTGATTAACCTTATGGTATGAATCCTAGCTAATTGTCGTTAGTTTAGTAGATTATGATGATAATTGTGATGACTGTGTTAATATGTGAAATTGAGTAATTGTGCCGATGTGCCGAAACATGATGATAATTGTAATGATCTTGATGATATGCATAGTTTGAGTCGCATTCGAGTTTGTATACCGAGTTACATTCGATTCATTGTTATGATGTGTGGATGCATAGTTTGTGAAGTTGAATTCATTTGATATGGATTGTTGATATGTTGTAGATATGATGTACGTGAATGAAACATATATGATGAGACTGTGAATATATATGTATTAATGATATATGTGTATAAGTTGGAATATATGATCCATGTTGTTGTCGTGATGCAAATTGCTTATATTGAGAAGTGGTGAATTGTGTATGATATTATCTTGCTATATCTATTATCATACTTTCCTTTATACTGTTTGATATCTCACCCTTTCTGCTGATATTTGCCCTACCATGGGAAATGGGCAGGTACTCAAGTATAGCTGTGGAAGTTTGTAGCTTCATCGTGTCTGGTTGGTGTGTCACTCTGATACGTAGTACTCGGGGGTTGTCTATATTGTTGTTTCTATGTTGTTCATGTTTTAGTTGTTGAGTTCCAAATTGGATAATGAGAAGTACTATGATGTTTGAAGTTGTTTCCGATTAAATAAGATGATTTATTTATAAAGTCGAATGTTATGATTCTGCTGCATATTAAAATGAAGTTGGTTTGTCTAAGAGCTGTTATAAGTTGTTTTGTGCTTCTCTGAGATTAAAGTGCTATGTATCTGTTTATGAGTTGTTATATGAAGTAAATGTGATATCCCAAATGGTTGTTGATAGTTTTTAAAATACTCTGATTTCTCGCATGATATTTTCGGGTAGAATTTGGGGTGTTACATTAGTGGTATCAGAGCAGGTCGATCCGTCCGGCCAAGTTGTCGAGTCAGTTGAGTTGTGTGACAGTTGAATGCTGTTAGTGTTTTATTCCTTAGTACGCGACATGTGTGTGAAACACTGTTGGTACTTGTTCGTTTTGTTGCAGGGTTAGTTTGAGCGAAGTAGGGGAGAAGCTGTGCTTCTCGGATATGTTTCAGTTGTAAGTTATTGGTGCAATATATTGCTTAAGGAGACAGAGCAAGCAATGTAGAAGTTTGTTGGTTTCCGAATTCGAAGGTAACATGGATTTAAGATTTTGGTTGTCTAACAAGTCGGAACGTCTTGGAATAAGGATAATTGTTATAAGATGGAATTTAGGAAGTTGCCATATTCAGCATTATTGGTGGACTGTGAAGTTATCAGTTTAAGTAACCGTTGTGTAGGATGTTGACGTAAGAATAATGATTAAGCGAAAGATTGCGGTAGACCTTGTCAAGGGATCCTTGGCAAGAGATTGGAAAAGTTGTCGAAGTTGTTGGAACGTTCAAGTCGGAGTTAGAAATGCGAAGGGACGAGTATGATTCCAATAATAAAAAGTGTTGATAATGGTGTAAAGGAATTCTATTCTAATGTTATCACAAGGTGTGTGTTAGCATGTTCAGATGATTTTGGGAGTTATTGAAGTATGGTACTTTTGGTGACGTAAAGGATTCTATTGCAGTTGAGTAACGATGGTTTACGCTACCATTATGGTTGTCGGCTATCTATTGACAAATTGAGGAACTGATCACCCTTAATCTCTTGTTGATAGTAGACGGGATCGTATTGGATCTGATAGACTTATCTTGCCAACTTGATAATATTGGAAGTGAATGAGTCTATGCAAGATGGTGCAATGTTGTTTATGTTGTTGGCAACTTTGGATGTTCATGAGAAAAGAACTATTGATGAATTACCGATAGCTTGCGGATTTGCATAAGTGTTTCCTAAAGATGTAAGTGATTTACCGCCGGAGAGAGAAGTTCAATTTTTGATTGATTTAGTTCCTGGAACCAGTCCTGTGTCGATGGATCCATATCAGATGTCAGCTTCATAGTTGAAAGAGTTGAAGAGTCAACTTGAGGATTTGCTTGAGAAGAGGTTTATTCGTCCGAGTGTGTCGCCGTGGGGTGCACCTGTTCTATTGGTTAAAGAAGAAGGAAGGTTCTGTGAGGCTTTGTGTTGAAGCAAAAAGGGCAAGTGGTAGCTTATGCTTCAAGGCAACTTAAGATTCATGAGAGGAATTATCTGACGTAAGATTTAGAGTTGGCCGCCGTTGTTTTTGTTTTGAAACTTTGAAGGCACTACTTGTTTGGATCGAGATTTGAGGTGTATAGTGAACACAAGAGTTTGAAGTAGTTGTTTGATTAGAACGAGTTGATAATGAGGAAAAGAATATGGTTGTAATTCTTGAAGGACTATGATTTTGGTTTGAATTACCATCCGGGAAAAGCAAACGTTGTAGCCAATGCATTGAGTAGGAAATAATTGCATATGTCTATTTTGATGATTCAAGAATTGGAATTGTTGGAATAATTTTGAGATTTGAGTTTGGTTTGTTGAAGCTTACTTGTGTTATTTTTGATGAGATTAGAGAAGGTCAGGAATCGGATTTGAAATTGGTTGACAATATGACATTGATTGATCGAGGATAAGGTGATAATTTTCGGATTGATGAGAACGATGTCATGAGATGTCGTGATTGAATTTGTATTCCTGATGTTTCGAATTTGAAAAAGAGAATTTTTGGGATGAAGGGCATCAAAGTGGTTGAGTAATTATTCTGGTGCTACTAAGATGTATCAAGACTTGAGAAAGTTATTTTGGGGGCGAGGTATGAAGAAGGATATTGCGGAATTTGTGTATTCGTGTTTGACTTGTCAGAAGTCAAAGATTGAACATCAGAAACCGTCTGGTTTGATGCAACCGCTGTCCATTCCTGAGTGGAAGTGGGATAGCATTTCTATGGATTTTTTTTTGGATTTGTCGAGGACATCGATTAATTGTGAGGCAACTTGGGTCATTGTAGATGGATTGACAAATTTTGCTCACTCTATTCCGATAAGCATGGATTATCCGATGGAGAGACTTGCAAAGTTGTATTTTGAAAAGATTGTGAGTTGGCATGGTATTCCGTCGAGTGTTGTTTCTGATAGAGATCTGAAGTTTACTTCTAGATTTTGGAAAGTTTTGTAGAGTACTTTGATTATTAAGTTATGTTTGAGTTCTGTTTATCATCCGCAAGTTAATGGTCAAACGAAGAAGACGATTCAGTAGCTTAAGGATCTTTTGAGAGCTTGTATTTTGAAGCTTTGTATGGTCGAAGGTGTGGAATGCCTTTGTGTTCGTGTGAGTCTGGAGAGAGTAAGTGTAGTTTTGGCGATGAGATGGTTGTGTCGATTGTATTTTCGAGGACGAAAATATTCTAAGTGGGGGAGAGTTGTAACACCCCCATTTTATTCGCTATTATTTTAGTAATTATATTGTTTGGCATTTTTAATAATTCTTTATTTATTTAGTTATTATGTGATATAATAATTATTTAAGTATTTAATTATGAGTGTGTGTTTGTGTTATTTGACTTAATTGAGTAGTTAGAGAGATATAACTAAATGGGCCTAAGTGATAGAAACATAATGGATGGATTGGTGGGTTAAGCCCAATTGACATAAGTGAGATAGTAAGAGAAGGTTAGGGTTTTAGAGGCTACTACTTTCATTTGGGGGAAAAGATAGGAAGAAGAGAAAAGAGGCAAAAGGGAAGAGAACAATGGTGGAAGAGAAAAGCTAGAAGAAACCTCATTTTCGCAGCAAGTTTCAGCATTGAGTCACCTTAGCAAAACAGATGAATCTCTCAATCTAACCGTTGGATCGTCGCATGGTTTTGACACAACGTTCCTGACTCATAGAGGTAAGTTCTGACCAAAGCGATTTTGATTTTGAGGGTTTTATGTTCGTCTGATAAGATGATTTCCGAACTGGTTTTTAGGTGTGTCTCCAAATTATGTTTGAAGGATTTATTTTGGAGAAAAGCTTAGAGCTATGGTGAAAGAGCCCATATTTGCCAAGGTAAGGATGGGGTTCTTTCATGCTAAAGGGTTGTATGATAGTATGTTATGGTGGGTTTGATTCTATACTTTGATATCCATGTTCTTCTATGTTGCAATTTTGGGTATTTGATGATTTGTTGGAATGTGATGATATAAATGTGATAAGTTGTGTGCAATTGATAATCTATGTGTATTAGAATGTTGTGTTTGTTGTGGATAAACCATTGATAGTGAAATAATGAGTTTTGGTTGTAGAATTGGAAAATAATGGAATAGAAATATAATAGTTGAATTGAAATTAATATAGTTTGATTTTTAATTGGATAATTAAATTATTAGTTGAATTAATTCCAATAAGTCTATGTGATTGGAATATACTTGGACTTGGACCAATTATTCGGTTTATCGGTAAATTACGGTATTTTGAGAAATTGACCGTAATTGTGTTTTGGTTGAATATTCAAGCTGAGAATAATATATTGTTATGCCAATGATGTTGTTTTGATAATTAACATTATTTCTACTTGATTTAGTTGATGATTAAAAGTCGATTTGTTTTACTTGACATATTGGCATATTGAGATTATTTTGAGAATTGACCAAAAATTGTGATTTCGGTTTGGACGTCTTTGTTGCGAGTAATGTTGTGATTGCCAATATGATTATTATTAAGCATTGTTATGTGATTAACCTTATGGTATGAATCCTAGCTAATTGTCGTTAGTTTAGTAGATTATGATGATAATTGTGATGACTGTGTTAATATGTGAAATTGAGTAATTGTGCCGATGTGCCGAAACATGATGATAATTGTAACGATCTTGATGATATGCGAATTATATATTTATGACGATTTTGTGAATACGTGATGTTGTATATATTTGTGAGGATGATTTTGTGACTAAGTGAAGATGAAATATTATAGTGACGTGAATTACCTCGAATAAATGGTAATGTGATTGTGATATAGGCTTATGCCTCGTGATGATATGTGATTTTGATGAGTATGTTGTGTTGTCTTGTTTGTCGAGTTACATTCCATATGCATACTCTGTGACGGCCTGAAAACTATGGCAAACATGACGGCCTGAAAACTATGGTAAACATGACGGGCCAAATGGCAATTGGTGACGGGGGCTGAAGCTCCGATTGGAACCACATGCATATGCATAGTTTGAGTCGCATTCGAGTTTGTATACCGAGTTACATTCGATTCATTGTTATGATGTGTGGATGCATAGTTTGTGAAGTTGAATTCATTTGATATGGATTGTTGATGTGTTGTAGATATGATGTACGTGAATGAAACATATATGATGAGACTGTGAATATATATGTATTAATGATATATGTGTATAAGTTGGAATATATGATCCATGTTGTTGTCGTGATGCAAATTGCTTATATTGAGAAGCGGTGAATTGTGTATGATATTATCTTGCTATATCTATTATCATACTTTCCTTTATACTGTTTGATATCTCACCCCTTCTGCTGATGTTTCCCCTACCATGGGAAATGGGCAGGTACTCAAGTATAGCTGTCGAAGTTTGTAGCTTCATTGTGTCCGGTTGGTGTGTCGCTCTGATACGTAGTACTCGGGGGTTGTCTATATTGTTGTTTCTATGTTGTTCATGTTTTAGTTGTTGAGTTCCAAATTGGATAATGAGAAGTACTATGATGTTTGAAGTTGTTTCCGATTAAATAAGTTGTTTTGTGCTTCTCTGAGATTAAAGTGCTATGTATCTGTTTATGAGTTATTATATGAAGTAAATGTGATATCCCAAATGCTTGTTGATAGTTTTTAAAATACTTTAATTTCTCGCATGATATTTTCGGGTAGAATTTGGGGTGTTACAGGTGTTGAGGGCTGCCCTGTCGCTACTTTGCAGGCCCAACAGCTGCGTTCTTTTCTGTCCGCGGTTCAGCCGCTTCCTTCAGTCAGGGAAAACATCGTTTGGAGCCCAGATCCGGCTTGCGGTTTTTCTGTCCGGGGATGCTATGCTCTTTCGGACAGCTTCCACGTTCTGTTAGGTCCGGAGAAGGAGTTTTCTTTTGTTCTTAAGCTTATTTGGAAGGTTGTAGTTCCTCAAAAGATCAAGGCTTTTGGATGGAGATGTTGTATTAATAGGCTACCTACTAAGGATCTTCTTCATGCGAAAGGTATCTCTTTCCCTTCTTCCAACGCGTGTGTTTTTTGCGGTATGGATAGCGAATCTTTGTTGCATATTTTGTTAAAATGTGCCTTTTCTAAATTGGTTTGGAAGGAAGTTGCTTCTTGGATCGGTTTTGATTACTTGGACTCCGAGTGCATTCTTAGTAGTTTTTGGATGTGGTTTAGATTTTGTAAATCTAAAAAGGTTAAATTCGGAAGGGAAGGGATCGTTTGGTTGGCTATTTCTTGGTTTATTTGGAAGCTCCGAAATGGAATCATTTTCCGGAATGTTTCTTGGAATGCCCTTGATTCAGTTTGGAGCATAAAGGCTCTCATTTGGCGGTGGTCGTTTATAGGGAAAATTAATCATACCAACTACAATTTCTACGAATTTAGCAAAGCTCCTTTGTTCTACCTTTCTTAGATTGTATTTGGTGCTTAATCTTCTTTGTTGCGAGTTGCTCTCGTTCTTGTTGTAACTGTTCTATTAGAACTCTTTGTTCTATTAATATATTTCTTGATTTCTAAAAAAAAAAATTCTCTTAAAAATTTTACTTTAAAACGCAGTTTAGTATCCTTTACATTACCTCTTTCACTTGATCATAGCTGGCTAGCTCAGCAGCATTAATGATAGCATTTCTTGCGACATTGGGGCCAATGCCAGTCCAAAGTGCTCTGATTCCCTCCTGTTTGTTTGGTAGATATTAAATAAGACTAAATATAAGCTTGGAACATAAAAAGGACTACAATCATCTTTATCCTGCACATATCATACAAGGTTAACGGAAAAGACCTGTTTCACAATTGTTGAATAAGCATTCAAAGATCCAGTGTAGCGCCTTGGCACGCCAGGAGGCAATTTTCCTTCAGTTTGAAGTCTAACTTTGACATGATCGGTAGGATTTGCCACTGCAATAGCTACGACACCTGTTAATAACGATAAACTCAAGGGGTTTCAATATCATGATTATGCATTATATATCAAGAGCTTTAGAAGAAATATAATTGGATTTACCCGTTGTTAATGCAGCAAGAACTAAGTTGTAGAAATAAGTTAAAACACAATTGGTTTTTGAGTGCTACTAAAGGTACAAATTTCATTTTGAGTCTCAATCAAAACAGGAAGAAAAAAGTTCATACCTTTTCAGCAAGAACCCTAATCTCGTAAACAATAACAAACAAAGCTTCAAGAGCCCACGCGGATTCACAATTACGAAACTCCTGAACAAATCGGCAACCAAATCGCAGAACAACAATATCAGAATCGCAGAAAGATAAACGGAGAAAAGCAGATCAGAGAAGAAGAGGTATCGAAGTCGAACAACGGCAGAATCGGCAACCAAATCTTAATGAATTGGGGTTTAGGGTTATGTTGGGGATGAAGGTATAATGTTGTCCTTTGTGTTTTTGCTTCATGAGAACCACCGTGTTTGCTTCAATGGCGAGTGGAGAGGTCAATCGAGAGAGATGAGAGTGAACCTGAATGAAGGGTGTTACTCTCGTTCTTTTTTCCAGAATAAAGTTTGAGCGGTTTAGAGAAATCACCCTAGGGTTTTCGGTGTTCAAACTTCAACTTGGACCTCACTCCAAAAACCCGACCCAATTGCTTGTTTGGTAGGTTCCATCTTCAACTTGAGGTTTTCTGTTTTATTTTTTAAAACTTAAATGGCCTACGAGAATGCTTTTTGAAAAGCGCTGGTAAAGGCCCCCCATTAGAAAGCGTTTTTTAAAAAGCGTTTTCTAAAGGGGGGGCCTTTACCAGCGCTTTTCAAAAAGCGCTCTCTAAAGGGGTGCCTTTACCAGCGCTTTTTAAAAGCGCTTTCGTAGGTCAACTTTACACGGCACTTTTCCTGTAGCCAATTTCCGTGTTTTTTAATTCTTACTTATGGCAGCGCTTTTCAGAAAAAGCGTTGTCTTAGGGGTGCTTCCAAAAGTCATTTTTGGCGTAGTGGAGCAAACTGCGGTTGCTATGTGGGAAAAACTTGAATCATTGTATATGACAAAGTCTTTGGCTCACAGGTTGTATCTGAAACAACAATTTTATTCATTTTGAATGGTGGATAACAAATTCATAGTTGAGCAGCTTACAAAATTTCACAAGATTATCGATGATCATGAGAATATTGAAGTGAAGATTGATGATGAGGACAAGGCTTTGCTCTTGTTGAGTTCATTACCTAAATCCTTTGAGCACTTTAAGGATGCCCTTCTTTATGGTTAGAAGGTATTGTTACTTTGGATGAAGTCCAGACGGCGGTGAAATCCAAAGAATTTTCAAAGTCGAAAGATTAGAAGATTGAGGATAGTTGTGAAGGCTTAAATGTGTCAAGAGGAGAAGGTGAGCATAAAGGGATGTCCAAATCAGAGTGGTCTAACAAGTCAAAGGTAAAATGTTTTAATTATTAGAAAATTGGTCACTTTAAAAGGGATTGTCATGAGATAAAAGGGCAATGAAGATTTTTTTAAGCTGTTGTTGCCTAGGGTGAGGAAAGTTATGAGGATGTCGATGTACTAGTAGTATCGAGTTTGGAAACTGAAGATAGTTGGGTCATTGACTCAGGTTGCTCTTATCACATGTGTCCAATAATAGAATACTTTGAAAGTTTGAAGATGGTGCAAGGTGTAGTGTAATTGCAAGCTTCTCAATCATACTTGGTTTTGATGAAGACAATTTGGATATCAAACCTTCATAAAGGATGTGCAAAAAGAATATCAAGCTTTGGCAAATTCACACCATTTCAATTCTTGAAGAATTGTGAAGATTTAAATCAAGCTAAAGCGACAAAGGTATAAATAGTTCTCACTTTGATATATAAATGTTCACAAATATATTCTACATGCATTACATAACATACTATAAAGTTTCATACCATAGTAAACCTTTGAAACCTTTTTCAAAAGCAAAATTATATGGAAAGCTTCCAGGAACCGGTTCCTCCCTAGCTGGGAACCGGGTTCCAGCATTCAGCAAATCTAAGGTTCTGGTTTTTACTACTAGGAACCGGGTTCTACCCCTCTAGGAACCGGTTCCCATATGTTAAATTTCAAATTTCTGCTGTAACGTTCAGCAGGAACCGGGTTCTCCCAGGCAGGAACTGGTTCCTACTGAACCAGTGTGTCTTTTTGTTGCATGTTTAAACCCAAACGAAATTGTATTCTTTACACATAACCATTGCATTGTTTCATGAAATTATAACCTTTCCAAAGAGTGTTTTACACACTATATATTCTGCAACTTTCATATTCATAAATCACCTTCTTCATTAACAGATCCATACTCATAAATTCATCATTTTCAAGTGTTTACAAACCAGAATTTTATATGAAACTTTCTACATTCATTTTCATTGAAAATTCATTCTAAGTTTCATACATACATTGTGAACACTTATATACTTATTGAGAATTGTTTTACTTGAAGAAGAAGATCAATCTAAGATTGATATTGCTCTCCATCTTTCATCATAAACTCTTGTATAAATTCAAAAGATTATTTCTCCTTACTATCTAGGATTTTTGGAAGTAAGTGTTGTGTTTGAAGAGGATTGTTCTTCATTCACATTAGTGTTGTTTGATCTTAAAGGTGTTAAGAACCTTTGATCACCCTATAGTTTAGATAGTAAGCATAGGCTTGTACAATAGTTCTAACTATAGTGAAATCTCTTTCGTGTTTGAAAGGGGACTGGAGTACTCTCGGATTGTGAGGGGAACCAGTATATATCCTTGCGTTCTTTACCTTTCCGTGTTTTATCGCTTTCATCACTATTACCAAGAAAAGAATAGAACCATTCAAAAACCTTCAAACACTTAAACAAAAATCATTAGAAGTATTCTCATAAAACTGATTGATTTTTTGAAAACCTAATTCACCCCCCCCCTCTTAGGCGCACTCTTAAACTTACATGTAGTTGTTCCCCTTGGTGATAATAAAGCTTACAAGGTTCATGGTATTGGTACGGTCATACTTAAAATGTTTAATGATCGTGAATTTCTTATTCACAACGTGAGGTATGTTCCAAAACTCAAGCGAAATTTATTATATATAAGTATGTTTGATGATCTAGGCTATTGTACTAGAGTTGAACATGGAGTGTTGAAGATATCGCGTGATGAATTGATTATTGCTAAAGGGTCTAAAATATATGGTCTATATATTTTATAAGGTTCAAATGTTGTTATTCATTCATCGTTAACTAGTGGAGGCTTTCATGACAAGGAAGAACTATGAGATTTGGATTTAAGGCGTTATGAATGCCTTGAGAAAGTTTCAGAGGAGTATAATGAATTTTACAGAAATCAAGGGATAAAAATGCATGTTACCGTTGAGTTCTTATTGAGTTATTGGGGGAAGAGCTGAGGTCAAAATAGCTTACTTAGTTGGTAGAGAAATTCTTCAGAGGGAGAATAGTGAAAACCAAGGGTGAAACCTTATAGAAACTATAACGGAGAAAACTGAGTTTGAGTTGGAGTTTCCTTCTAAGAATACTAGTAGTAGTGAGAGAACGGTTACAGAGATCTCTGATTATCATTGACTCATGATAAGGTAAGGAGGATTATTGTAGCATCTTAAAGGGAAGATTATGCTAACCTTGGATATTATGTTTTAATGTGGCTAAAGGAGTGTAAAATAAAAGAAGAAAAACCTTCAGAGAGGCATTGAAAAACAGGTGGAGTCAAGGGTGGTTGAAAAATCATACTTGTAGGCTTGTTAAATTACATAGGAAGAAAAGGGTAATTGGAAACAAGTGGATGAAAGTGGCAAGATCAAGATTCAAGGGTTGTTTGGATTTGATCAAGGTTATTGATTAGAGTTTTAACTTGGTAGAGAGTAGCAATATTGTTAATGGTTAAATTGGTATCAACACAGTTTAAAGTCAAGGTGGAGATTATTGAAGTATGCCTTAAAACCTATGTAGAAGAAGAGAAAGAAAATATGTTTTGAGATTGCTAGAAATCAGAAAGTAAAAAAGAGTCTGGTCCGAGCGGTTCACGGGTATCGAACTCGGTCGGTTCGGCTCATTGAATGTTATTTTCTTGTAACTCATCTGTAATCTCTTTTAATAACTTTCTGAGTATAGTGAATTGGAGAGACGCTCTCTCCCCCAGAATAGATCGTTTGACCGAACTGGGTAAACAAACCTTCATCTTTTTCTCGCCTTATTCTGTTATATTATTTGTGTACGAATTATTATTGCTGAAGACCATTTACTTTGGTTGCTACTATTCTTTCCCTAAAAAATTGATATTGAATTTTTCGTAATTCACAACATTCTCTTTGCAAAAAATCCCTTTGCAACTAATCGAGCCTTATGCTTGATTATTTCACCTTTGAGATTTGCCTTCACCTTATAGACCCATCTTACACCAATCGACTTCTTTCTTTTTGGTAGATAAACCAACTCCCAAGTATTATTTTTCTTAATTGATCCCAACTCCTCCTTCATAGCACAAACCCACTTTGGATCACTCAATGCCTCTTCCTTGTTAACGGGTTCAGATCGGATTCGGCCATAAGTGCAAAGTGAATGAAATCACCATCATCATTGATTTCGTTATCGTGGAATATCTCATAATCTTGGAGTGTTTGAGGCAAACCTTTTTGCCTAATTAGTCGTCTCAGATTTCCATCCTTTATGGCTTCGACACGCGGTTGTTCTGCAGTTTTAGATTCTCCATAATCCAAAAAATCATGTGTGTAATTGGTTAATGGTTTCCTGTAACTGGTAAGTGTCTGCATGAAACCGGTTAACGTATGCATGTAACCGGTTATAGGTTATTCCACTTGCTTCAATTCGTTGATTAAAACATCCCGACTATGATCCTCCTATTTTCAACATCAAACAACTAACTGCCAGTAGGGTGATACCCAAAAACTATCATCATCTCACCTTTGTCGTTCAAATTCTTTCTAAGTTGACCCGGAACATGTTTATATGCCACAAAACTGAAAACTCTCAAATGGTTTAGATTATGCTTGAATATAGACCATGCCTCTTTCGATGTTATCTTCTCAAGCTTCTATGTAGGACACCTATTCAACAAATAGGTTGTTGTGGATAATGCTTCTTCCACAACTCTTTCGGCAAGTTCTTTCCTTTTAACATCCTTCTTACCATGCTCATAATCGATCAACTTTTCCTCTCGGCACCATCCTTTTGATACGAGGTATAGGGTGGTACTACCTCATGCGCTATCCCCTCTTCATTACAATACTTCCCAAAATTATTTGAGCCATCTCTCCTCCACCATCCGTTTTTAGAACTTTGAGTTTGTGACAGCCTTGCCACTCAACCATGAGCTTGAACTTCTTAAACACTTCAAACACCTCGACCTTTCTCTTGATTAGGTATGCCCATAGCTTTCTACTATAATCGTCGATAAAAGTGACAAAGTACCTACTGCCACCACACGAATCAACTTGCATCGGCCCATATACATTCGAATAGACCACCTCAAGTTGATGCTTGGTTCTATAACTTGCATCCTTGTTGAATTTACTTTTGTGTTGCTTCTCTTGCACACACTCTTCACAAATCTCGACTGGAATGTTGATGGATGACAACTCGATTACCATTCTGTTCATTTGCAACGCATTGAGATCTCAAAAATTTAGATGTCCAAGACGGTAATGCCACAACCATTCATCTCGACTTGTCACTATAACAAGACACCTATGCTCCATCACCTTCAACTCAATCTTAAAACTCATCTCGACTGGCGAGCTCTTCATGGCAAACTATAAAAAGAAAATTAAGGAGTGGGTTGATCCTGGTTTCAGAGATAAAATATTTAAGTCAATTAAAAAACAAGTTTTATCAATCTGTTTTGATTTGCTAAATTGGTTGATTATGTTGTGTTGCTAATGTTTTGTTGCTCATGTGTGTTGATCATTTTTTTAATGAATCTGTTTCACAAATCTGATTTAAACTACTGTGTTGATCATGTTTTACGAATCTGTTTCATTTTTTTCTCTCTTTTGTTTTCTCCTACTGATCTCAACACAGTGCATAAAACCGGTGTACAACTAGGCATCACATACAAAAATAAAATGAGCACATTAATGTTATACTACTCTCTTTGATATAAATGAATGACTTTAGTTATAGAGTGAGATTCGATTTTTTGTTTTGTTTTCGCAGAACCTAAATTAGGACATGGTTATAGGCCTGTGCATGACAGCATTTATTTTGAGAGCTACTTCTATTCACCTCTCATCTTTTTTAAATTAATGCTTTATTGCCCTTTGGTTGTTCTCAATTGCAATGCATAATTAGTTGTCTCTTGTTTGTTAATCTTGTTTATGTGTGCAAATGCATATAAAAAAGATGTTAGTGCATGAAAACCATAGTTAGATACATAATGCTGAAATTTAATTAACAACTAACTTGGGCATCATGACAATTCCAATTCAAACTAATTATTATTCTTTCTGGATGATAATCTACACGATGATGATGATGATTTCATCTCTTAATGAATCTTCATTATACTAAAATCCAACCTCACAAACATTGGTATCAGATAAATCTTCCATCACTTCCCAAACACAATTGTTACACTTAACTAGCTCCAAGACTAATCATCAAAATTCTATCACCTTTTTTCTTCCATATACCCTCAAACATACCATAATCTGCTGGTTCATATACCCTCAAACATACCATAATCCACCAGCAGAGGTATTTTCGTTCTTTTGCATTCCAAAATTGTTGGCAATAGTCTTAGATGTACATAGAACTGATAGATGACAATACACTTAATAATTGGTCTATGTGAGTTCGACATTCTTTTATATTACTACGATATTTCCGTGTATTTACGGAGCTGTCAATACGACATTTGAAAAACATGGTCAAATTATGCTTTTGCTAGATTTGCTTAAGTCCTTTGATTTATCTTCATGTTATATATGATGTTTGAGATTTTAGGACTTACAAATGAGTAGAGTGTCGCACTACAAATGCGTGATCAAGATCTTTCGAATGCTTTGGAACTCGTCAATGCTACCAAATAAGAATTATAAGAAATGAGAAGAACTTATAACTAAGGATGTGAAAATTTACAATAAGCATGATATTGATGTGCCTGATATGGATGCACCGTAAATGTAAAGGAAGAAACCTAAAATACATGATACAACTTCTAGTTTTTTGAATTTGGATCATTGTAAGCATGATTGTTTGTAGTGTTTTAGATTTGTTGCTGCATGAGTGCATGAGTTCAATGTTTTGTTTGATGAAGAGAATACTGAACTTTTACAATGTATTTCATGTTTGAGTCCCTCATAGTCATTTTTCTCTTTTGATATAATAAACTTATTGAGTTTGGTTGAAATTTATTCAAATGATTTTGTACATATGCCAAAAGTGGTGGTGCAACATCAGCTTCAGAATTATGTTGGAAATGTTCAATGTGACCCAAAAAATTTGCAAAGTTAAAAGGACTTTTACATTTTTGTGTAAAACTCGTGGAAGCAAATAAGCGCAACACAGATGATATGGTTTATAAGCTTTTGAAGTTGACTTTAGTCTTGTCGGTAGCAATTGTAAGTGTGGAACATGTTTTTTCAACTGTGAAGTTTTTGAAGAGTCAGCTATGTAACAAAATGAATGATCAATAGTTAAATGATCGTCTTGTAACTTTTATAGAAAAAGATATTCTTGAAACAATTAACAATGATGTTATTTTAACTCATTTTCATAAAATGGATAGTAAACGATTTTCATTGTAAATGCATTTCATTAAACAATATTATTTCTTATTCATAATATAATTTACACTTTTACAAGAAACACATTTAACCTCAAACCCAAAAGGGACTTAACCTAAGTTACAGAGGCGGAGTCATGAAGGGCGTTATGAAAACTTGCCACATTACCCCTCGTTTATTGCAAAATGGAAGGGCAAAGTGTTCTTCACATGGGTTCGATCCACATTTTATGCATTTTTATTATTTTATGAACTGGATGACGTGCCCCACATTTTATGTCGAATATTTGAAAAGTCAATGTAATTGAGAAGTATTGTCACCTCGGTTTATAATATTAACTTAGGGTAAATCATTGTTATTTAATTTTTACTTCTACATTTTAGTTTGAACTTGTTTTACAGAATCATATTTTGGCCATTTTTTAAAGAGAAACATTATTACATAACCATATTTTGGTCATTTTGAAACAAATAATTTGTACCTTTTTTCCATTTCTCAAACAGAATCATTATACCAAAAATATTTGTTGTTTACACCATTTATAAAGTCAAAAAAGCACATGCATACCTTATAATTTTACAATAAATTAAAATTAAAACAAATGATTAACTAACAAAAGCAATAACCAAAATGCAAAGACTTGTAGGCCGTCCAAAAATTTTCTTCTTTGATTTGTCATCGGTCGCTAAACACCTATAATTTGAACCACATTTGAAACAAATTAAGATCATCATCAACAACAACAACAACATTAAATCTTTAGCAAAAAGAATATAAAAAGATAAATGAGTAAATATATATTACTAAGTAATATAAAACATTTACTTACTAGTTTTCTCATATCCCCCTTTTGGTGATCACAACGAATAGCATGAACATCATAATCATAATCATTTTCTTCTAATGAGAGACGTACACATGTTGCGAAAAAGGGGGTATCAAAATTTAAATTTTGATTTTCATCACTATCAAGAATATATTTTCCTTATATAAAAATTGACCATCTTTTCCTAAAAAGATCAATGACATAAAAAATTTGTTTTACTTGGGATTCCTAATTCATTAGTTTCTACATCAGTGTTACTGTAACTCCACTTGCACTTAAATAAAGACATTTTAAAAGTAACATAACCCGACTATTTTTTACGGTACTCTGATTATCCTTGGATTTTGTATAGAATGAATATTTAGTTATGTCGTATACACTCCAAGTTGTGATATCGATTTAATTCTCTTCGATGCACCACTCTCTTTAGAAACTCTTTCATTAAACCAAGTTATGCTTTTTGTCATGCTGTGTCAACGACATTTTGTCACTTGTCCGAGAGAATTTTTCCTTGGCAAGAATTTTGTGAATGGTCAAGTAAGGTTAAACTTTACTAAGATTATTTAATATATACAAATATGCTTGAAGAACTACATCTCGGTCAAATGTCTTAACATTTAAATCTTAAGAATATTTCTACCATCATATCTTCCATCAAGACGAGACTCGGGAATTCATATAGAGTTCGCTTCTGACAGATAGTTTATACAAATCTCATTAGCTTCTTTTGTGATGTATTGTTCAACGATCGAAACTTTCAGACAATGATGATTTTGAATGATTCCATCACAACCACAACGAATGAATATAACTTTCATAGAATTTTTTGTGTATTTTGGGAAATTTACAAGTACACCAAAAATTATATTATCGTTAGAAAGGTTTTCTCCGCAAATTCAAAAAATTGAATCACTTGTTACTCTTTACTTAATTTACATGAACAGCCTGTTAGCAGATTTCGGAAAAATGTTGAATCCTCAAATCCTGAAACAAAAGGAGAACCGATTGGATGTTTTTAGAGTTATGATTTACACAGACCATCTGGAATCATTAGAAGTAGAGTTAGGGTTTGTATAGATGGAGATTGGTTCAACATACTCATTATTGAAGATCAGATCTAGGAATCGGGAGAATCGGAAGACAATCTATCCACCAGCAACACATCGTCGGACGGAGACGACCCAGTCTCTCACCAGGGATCCCACGGCGGAGAAGAGGAATCGCCACGGCGCCGCGCGACCCAGAACCTCAATATGCCTATGAATCTGAACCACAACAATAAATGCGATGTTGACAACGGAGAGGAAAACCTGCAAAAGGAAAACGACGGTTTTCAGAAAAGGAGAGGATTTGCAGCAAACTTTAAATGCAAAGAGCTTTTAGGGAAGAAATTCCTTAGCCTTTCAGACAAGCACTATACTTCAGATCCTATATCTGTGAATACTCTCAGCAGAGTGGAGGAGGCGATTCAAATTGTAAGCGTGAAAAGTCCATTAAACAAAGAAGTTGAAATGGTGGGACCGGGAGGATTGTTTATTTTAAATAATAAATTAAAAAAACGCTTCAAAATAATGATGAGGTGGCGGTGAATAACAATAAGGAAGTGGATATAGAGAGCGAAAGTTTACAATTGTTGGAGAATGATGTGGACCCCATGGTTATGGGAAAAACGACAAAAGCGGAGGAACAAATTTCAAAAGTACCTTTAGAGGAGGTGGGCCGTTTATCTTTAAAGGTGGGCCAACGTGAGAATGATTCCAAGAGCTTTATGTAAACAGAATATGCATGCATGCAAGTTCGGACACAACCCTTCAAAAACAACACAAAAGCACCAAAAAAATTTGATGTGCCTATCAAGAAAGTTGTTAAAAATTTCAAGAAGAAGGATCATGTGAACAAAGGAAAACATATTTTATGCTTTGATTAGCATTGTTAAAGGGTGAAGAATTGCAAAAAGGAAAGGAAGAAAATTAGAGAGGTGTTGGACTTAGGGGAACAAGCAGAAAATTTCATCAACCCAGTTGAGATTCGGCTACAAGAAGGGAAGGATTCACTTATGGTGGGAGCCTCTCCTCAATCCAACCTGAACAATCTTTTCTTGAAGTCGAATTATTTGTCAGGAGGCTTACCTTTAACTTGTGAGTCAATTTCTAGTACTGATATCACAAACTGTAACAAAAGAATATCTAATGGAGTGTTGAACAAGGCGACGGAGGGGCTGTGGAATTCAATGGTTAAACTGGGCATCAAGAACATTTCTGACAAACTTGATCCAATAGCAAAAGTAAAGGAAATGGAATATAGGGACATCAAAGGGGATGTGGTGACGACGGGGATCAATATTCGATCACCCCTATGATTATTTTTCCTTAAACTTGAGAGGAGGAGGAAGTCGAGCCAAGAGGAAGAGAGTTGGTTATCACATTCAAAAAGGGGATGTTGATATTTGCTTCATTCAAGAGACAAAGTTAAGTGGCATAGAGTTTAATGTAGTAAAAGAAATGTGGGGAGATAACCAAGTGGAGTGGTCGCATTTGGATGCCAACTGGGCGTCGGGAGGCATTCTAACAATGTGGAAAAAGGATATCTTCAACCTAAACTTTAGTTTCCGAGGTGAGGGTTTCCTAGGTCTTTGCATGGAGAAGGAAGTGAAACTTATTTACTTTGTGAATGTTTACGCTTCTTGTGATATAATCACGAGGAAAAGGTCTTGGGATAGGTTATGTGAGTTCAAAAACAACAACTTTAAAGGATCTTGGTGCATTGGAGGAGATTTTAACTCTATCACTTCTTTAGAAGAAAGAATTGGGATATCTACTCGTAGCTATAGGAGGGAGATAACGAGCTTTAAAGAATTTATAGAGGACATGGAGTTGGTGGATCTTCCTACTATAGGAGGCAAGTTTACTTTGATAAAGAGTAATGGCAAGTGTATGAGTAGGATTGATAGATTTCTTCTATCGGATTGTTTTGTTGAAGATTGGAAGGTGGAGGGCCAATATATTGGGGAGAGGGATGTGTCTAATCATGCTCATATTTGGTTGAAAGACAATAGAAAGGACTGGGGTCCCAAACCTTTTAAGTTCAACAATATGTGGTTCAAACATGAGGATTTAGATACCTTTGTGGAGGAGGAGTGGAAGAAGATTGTTATCAAAGGAAGAGGTAACGTTCTGGAAGATGTGGTAGTAAAAAGAATAAAAGTGGCGGAAGAATTTTGGGATAACATTAACAAGAGAGAAGGCATTCTTAGATTGAAGTCGAGACAACTTTGGCTTTCCGAAGGTGATGACAACACTCGTTACTTCCACAACTCTTTAAAAGATAGAAGAAGAAGAAATTCTATTTGCTCCATTGACACAACAGAGGGAAGATTGGAAGGAGTAAAAGACATTAAAGAGTTCACTTTCAAGCATTTCGAAAACTTCTTTAAAGAAGAAATCCCTATTAGGCCGGAGCCTAGAGGGACCAATTTTAACACTTTATCTTCGGAAGACTCATTGGCCTTAGAGAAACCTTTCGAGGAAGATGAAGTGAAGGAAGCTATTTGGTCGTGTAATGGAAACAAAAGCCCGGGGCCGGATGGATTCTCTTTGGATTTCTACAAAAAGTATTGGTCACTAATTAAAGCAGACGTCATGAAGTGTTGCAATGACTTCTATCATAAAGGTATTCTTGTTAAATCCATCACTTCTTCTTTCCTTGCTCTTATTCCTAAAAAGAAGAATCTGCAAGACTTGTTTGAATACCGGCCCATTTGTTTAGTGGGGAGTATTTATAAGATTATTGAAAAAAATGTTAGCGGCTAGAATGAGAGGTGTTGTGGATAAGTTGGTCTCTATCAATCAATCCGCTTTTGTTCCGGGAAGAAGTATGATGGATGGGGTGTTATTGGTTAACGAAATTCTTGATTGGGCAAAAAAGAAGAAGAAGGGGTGCTTATTACTTAAAGTGGATTTCGAAAAGCCTTATGACTCGATTTCATGGAGTTATCTAAGGTGGATTTTGGTGAGAATGGGATTTGGCAAAAGATGGATGAAATGGATGGAGTCTAGTATCTTTACCAATTACATGTCCGTGTTGGTCAATGGAAGCGCAACAAAAGAGTTCAAGGTTCAAAGAGGCTTACACCAAGGTGATCCCATATATCCTTTCTTATTCGTTCTTGCTATGGAAGGTCTAACCTATCTAACTAAGAAATTGGTGGAGGTGGGAGACTTTAAGCCATTCAAGTATGGAGTAAATGACTTTGTGGATATTTTACAATTTACGGACGATACCATCATTCTAGGAGAACCTACTTATGATAATCTTTGGAGTTTAAAAGTGTTTTTAAGAGGATTTGAATTGGTTTCCAGATTGAAGATCAACTTCCATAAAAGTAACTTTTTTGGAACTCACATTGGAGATTGGAACATCAAGTCCGCGACAACTTTTCTTGCTTGCAAAAAAGGAAGCTTTCCATTTAAATTCCTTGGTATTTGGGTGGGTGAAGGTGCTTATAAGAAAAAGGTGTGGCAAGAGGAGATTGACAACATAAAATCAAGATTATCTAAGTGGAAGGGAAGGAACATATCCATTGGAGGGAGAGTGACTCTAATTGGATCCGTGCTTAATGCTATCCCTATTTTTACTCTCTCTTTCTATAAAGCTCCGAGTAGAACTCTTCAAGCGATAAGAAGTCTTCTTAGCAATTTTTTGTGGAGTGGGAACGTGAAATCAAAGTGCATCCATTGGGTAAAGTGGGAGAATATTTGCAAGTCCAAAGGAAAAGGAGGGTTAGGCATTAGATATGTGGGAGAAATGAACAAATCTCTTCTTCTTAAATGGAAGTGGAGAATTCTAAAGGAGGATAAGGCAATATGGAGTATTTTTTTACGTTTGAGATATCATAACCCGAAGATAAAAGTGTTAGCTTCTAGCAAGGATCTTTTAAATCGGGATGATTCTAGATGGTGGAGAGATATTGTCCTTAATGACTTCAAAGAAGATGATTTGGGTGAAGGGTTCACCGATTGGGTTAAATGTGAGTTCAAGAAAGGTAATAACATTCTCTTTTGGCATAGTTGTTGATTGGTCGATCAACCGCTTCGAGTTTCTTTTTCGCACTTGTTTGATCGCACAACCAACAAATTATGTGTGGTGAGTGACATCTTTAATTTGAACAATGGTGACATTTCGTGGAATTGGGAAGCCATCTTTGGTGATGATGTTTTTAATCATTCGGTTCCGAATGCCCCTTCCATCACCTTATCCGTAACGGGCACGACAATTGGTGAAGAACTTAGGGATTTAAAAGAGCTTCTTCAAGGAGTTGTGTTGGACATTTTGGCAAAGGACGAATTCTATGGGAATCTAACTTCTAATGGAGATTTCTCGGTGTCTAGTGTCTCGCACTTGGTGTCTAGCGCAAAAGATCTAGCTTGGCCAACTTCCACCATCAAGTTGTTGGATGTCATTTGGAAGACAACCATTCCGGCAAAGATCAAGATTTTTTCATGGAGATTCCTCATCAATAGACTACTACTAAAAGATCAACTTGTCAATAGAGGTGTGTCTAATCTAACTACCATGGATTGTTCTTTTTGTTCTAATCATCCGGAATCTTTGGATCATCTTTTCTATCAATGTCATGTAACAAAGGTGGTTTGGAATAGAATTTACTTGTGGTTGGGTAATGATGTTAATTTTTCTCAAGAGGAATTCAAGAGCTTCGGGAGTATTCAAGAAAAGGTGAAAAACACCAACATTAAAGCTAATCTAAACACAATATGGATAGCTTTAATTTGGTGTACTTGGAACATGAGAAATACAATCATTTTTTATAGCGGTTTTTTTAGTCATGATGAGGTGATATCAAACATTTTGTATTTTTCTTGGAGATGGATTAGTAATAGGGAATCTCCGTGTAGGACCAATTTTTATGATTGGTATAAATTACCATTACTTTGTAATAATTCTACCTAGTGTGTTCTCGATGTAAGGGTTGCACCCCTAGTGCGATATCTTCTATTCAATTGCTTATTAAAAAAAACTATGTTCCATAATATAGTACAACTTCTGAAAGTAAAATAAAAGAGAAAACTCCAAAATAATACAACAATAACAATAAACAACAACTACTACAAACACCTAAAAAACAACACTACATTATACCCTAATTCTCGGAATCCATGACAATAACAATAATAATAAACAATTACTATAAATACCCGAAAACAACACTACATTATATCCTAAGTCTCAAAAATCATGACAATAACAACAACGACAACATAAACAATAACAATGACGGCAACAACAACAACGCCGATAATAACAACAACTAAAAATACATCAACAAAAACAACAACAACATGGAGATGGGTTTTACATACCCGAAACTTGACGAGATAGTCGAAGAAAAATATTCGTTTGAGGTTCGAGCTTTCTTCCTCCTTGGAGAAGCTGATGTTTCAAATAGTTAGGTGGAGAGAATGATATTTCAGTCAAAAAAAGTGCTAGGGCGTAAAAGTGAGTGAAACTTAACATTATGATGAGTGAGTAAAATATTGTTTAGAGTTTACATCTTGGTTTTCAGAAAAATCGAGAGAACATAACCGAGGGAAAAATTGCGTTCAATTTATTTAAATAAAATACTAATCAACATTTAATGTTGTTTTCTAAAAAACTGAGGGATAAGATGATTTATAAAGTAAAGGAAAATGTTGGTTCTAAATAAAGTATAAATTTGCAGGAGCTGGAAATTGAAGCTCAAATTCTGAGCTACATAACTTTTCGGTTTTCTACAAAATCAAGGGATAAGATTAAACTTTATATATATATATATATATATATATATATATATATATATATATATATATATATATATATATATATATATATATATAACGCATTTAATGTCATTTGAACTCAGATTTTCATTAGTTGAGGTGAAAATTTTGGCATAGAATATATTATTTGTAGTAGTATTAATTTATGAGTTAAAAGGTAGTGTACTGACAGTGTAAAAATATTTTACACTGTTAGTACATCACCTCTTTTCTCTTAATTTATACTTTCTTTTATATTTAGGCACATTAATATTAATATATAATGTCTGAATCCGCCTCTGATATGTTATACATTGACTTATTGACTTATAATATGTACATATATGTTATTTTTGCATCTCCTATACAGTGACTTATAAGTTATAATATGTACATACATGCATGCAGTGAAATCTAAGTAAACATTTGAGAGATTTGGATTATCCATGATTGCTTCATTAGTTAGAAGGATGATGAATTAAAATAAACTACGAATATGTGTTGTCTTTAAAATCTTAGTCAATTGTATGGGAAGAAATTCTATTTAGTGCATTCAGCATTTTTTTTTATATAGATAGAAAAATTAAAACTGAATAAAAGATATTTGTACATTATTAATTACTTTATGAGAGGTATATATGAATTTAAAATTATTTCTTTTTAAGTGTGTGCTTAGGTCGAGCCTAGCTTTTGATAAATTAACAGATAAATTTGTTTTATTTTAAGAGATGGTGTTATTTATGCATATCTTTTGAACATCAGAATATGTTTTCCCCTCTTTTATGATTGAAGTCATGTATGATGAAGTATCTACTGGATCTAATTACAAACTCTTACCAATCTTTTTTTTAAGGTTGCGCACTTTCTTAGAGTAAGTCAAGACACATGTCTTTTTTTTCTTCTCGTAAATGAATTCTCGAATGATGTATGCAATTGGAAGGTATTTTTCCATCTAGGTTCTCTTCAAAAACATCATATATCTTGCATTATTGGTTAATTTTCTATATCTTTTCCTCTTTTTAACATGGTGTGTACGGAACTGATTGTTTCATAAATTCTAGGCCATTAAAGTCAGTTGATATAGATAAAAAAATTTTATACATGGATTATTTATAATGGTGTAGTTCACAGTAAGGATCAGAACTTGTCAATATTTGGTGATGGTTGGGAAAAATTCTAATGAATAATTTTTGTTACACTTGATTGAATTATATGAATTTCTTTTTTTTTTATAAGAGAATTAAAAGTTCTCCATACTAATTACAAAAGTTCGAGAAACACCTCGACAAAAGAGAAATCACTAACCAATCGTCCCTACGAAAGCTAAAACAACGGATTTTTTCTAAATTAGTAGAATTACAATTGGATCTAGCAATATCACCAACAAAGGACCACTTTCAAATTGTAATTTTAATATTCCAAACCACGTCAAGGATGTTCCAACTACTATTCTCGAAAATAATTTCATTCCTTAATATATGCCCAGATATTCCAATAGGTAGCCAACCAAATAACTCCTTCTTTTTCGGATTTGACTATATGAGATTTGCAAAAAGAAAACCACCTCAAAAAATTATCTTTGAAGCGCCCAGATTGATAATCCGCAAAACAAATTCACTTCCCTATGTCCCTCCTAATCAATCTAGTGATATTACATAACAAAAAAGAATGCACCAAAGATTCCCCAACTGTCGAGCAAAAGACACGGACACCAAAGATAATCCGAAATCACCCCGCCTCCAATAAACATTTATTCAGCCTCCCATAGCAGCCACGGAAACCTGTTTAAGACGTGATTCTACAAATAACAATGGAAATCGATCTTTAAGGCTAACTTTCCCAACCAAATTGAGAACCAGAAAGAAGACATAAAGCCATTCCCAACAACTATCCTATAGTTATTAGTAAACACAGGAACATTAATCTTCTTTCCAGTAGTAGCAATGTCTACCCACCATGAGGATTTAGATATTCTAGGATTAATGATTAACCCACCATTCATAACCTGTAAGATCTTACATCTCCACTTTAGAAGAAGCGCCACATTGAAATGTTGGATACATCTTTCCAACCCACCCAATACACCCTTCTATGATCCTCTGTTCTGCCCCCCAAAAAATTACTTTAAATGTTAATGATTTATTTAACTATCTTCACCGACAACTTAAAAAAAGAAAGCGTGAAAATATATAGAAAGAGAACAAAAAAAACAGATTTAAGAAGGACAATTCTACCTCCTAGACTAAGAAAGCATATGAATTATATTTCATCACTTATAATTATATATTTTTGAATTTTAAATATGTTTAATTTTATCTATATTTCAAGTATAAATAATTTTTTTTAAATAGATAGAATTTTGATTGATAATTATTTTAGGTTTTACTTTATCCACCTCCTTATGGGGTTACCCCAGCGAAAACCCCACTTTACCTCTGCTTCTGAAATGCATTTTCGAAGTTTTTTTTTTTTTAAATTTTCCCAGACTTCGGAAGTGCATCTCCGAAAACACCAAAATGGGGATGTTTTCGGAGATGCACTTCCGAAAACACCTTTTTTCAAAATTTAGGGTGTTTCGGAAGTGCATTTTCGAATTATGCAGAAGTTTCTTTTTTTTTTATGCTTTTTCTAATAGTCCCGTACGAAATATATACAGAACGTATAATACATACAAAACGAAAAAGCCGAACAAAACGACATATCAATGTAAAATACTAATATAATAAATAAAATTCAAATAATATATACAGACGGAGTCATAGTGTGCGAAATATATAATCCGAATACGAAAAAAATAAACTCGAACCCCTACTGGGTATGTCTAACCCTCTCTCCTTGGGACCTCCTCTGCCGCATGTTTGCCGCTGCACGGCCCGCATCACCGACGATCCTCTCCACCACGGCGACTGCCTCTGGACCGCCCTGATCAATGATACCTCGATCCAACGCGTCCCGCCCAAGCATCTCTATCCGCTGGCAGATCGGCATGAGATCAATGGCATGGTCATCCTCAGCCTGCTGGCTCTCCAGGATCTCCTCGTATGCTGGCCTAGGAGCGCCGGGAGCGTCGGATGTCATCAGAGGATGTGACACCCGATAGAACCATGTGACATACCCCTCCACACTGTGCAAGTCCTGGGTGACCTGCATGCGATGATACTCCTCCGGAACCACATGACGCTCCCAATCCTCAAATATGTCAGTGAGCTGCACTCGGGTCACTGTGTCGGGAGCAGCCTCAAAAGGTGACCTGGGTATCATCTGCACAAATCCAAACTGCCGCATGCACCGCTCAGAGATATACCGCACCATGGTGTTGGTCCCGCATGCCAACCAGCCAGAATATAATGAGATGCTGTCAAAGGGGACAACAGCAGTGTAGTCGCTGAATGACCTCCAACTGATGTCACTGTGCATCGTGCAGTCGAGGTACCCACGGTATGGTCTCACTGCATTGTCCCCCCTCTGAAGAACGTATCGGGTGGCTCTAGGCATGGCGTCCTCGTACTCAGGATCAACGTGGAAGCCGTGGATGCGGGGGAAGTAGGAGATGATCCAGCTCTGAAACACAAACACGATAATGTATTAAAAATAAATACGAAACATAAATAAATGTGAAACAATTAAAATGAAACGTACCGTCAGTAGTGTGCAAGATCCGGTCAACTGCCTGGTCCTCTAGTTGGAGGCGTCATTCAGCTTCTGGTATAGGTATACCAGAATAGCTGACCCCTAGTTCCACTGGTGAACGGTAGTCAAGTCCATGAAGTAGCGGAGGTAGGTCACGTCGACATATCTTGCACTCTTGTCCACAAAGAGTGCAGCGCCTACCACAAACATGAACCAGCACCGAAGAGCGCAGGCACGGTGATACTCCACAAATAGGGCGTTATCCGCCTCCTCGGATTCGGCCGCCGCCACCAGGTGGTTCTCGAAATAAGCGCTCAGTGTGGTGAACAGGATATGAGGCCCATTTGTCTTCTGGCACTCATAGTCAGCCATATCTGGCTCCATACCCAAATAAAGCGCCATCCACTCACTGGCTTCGATCCTCTGGATGCGGGAATGGTCCAACAGCCTCCCTCTGATCGGCAAGTGGAGCAGACACTGCACATCGTGCAAGGTGATCGTCATCTCCCCAACCGGTAAGTGGAAAGAAGACGTCTCCCTGTGCCACCTCTCCACAAAGGCCCCTTGCATGCCGTGGATGATGGTGGTATACCCCGTCATGCACAGCCCACCTAGCCCTGAAGCTGTCACCGCGTCGTTAAACCACTGCGCCTCTGGTTTAAAGAGACTGAAAAATCTTCCGGGTGTGGTTCACCTGTTTCAAAGTCTGTCTCTCCTGTTACAACAAAAACAAATAAAAAACACTGTTAATTAGACCGTTAAGAAAATATTGAATAAACAGCCAAATTAAAAACGGTTAAATAATAAAGTCAGGCAAATTATAAAAAATACCTCCCCCCCAGATACGTCGAGCGACGTGCTCGTGGTAGGTAATCAGCAAGGTCGTGTCACTAGGCCCTCCCGGGTAGCCCTCCTCCTGCTCCTCCTCCTCCCCGTGTGGAGGGTCAATATCCGGTATCTCCTCCGCCTCGTGATATGTAACTGCCTCCTCCTCCTCCTCCTCCTCCTTCTCCTCCTCTCGTACCTCCTGCTGGCGGGAAGAAGAGTCCCGAGCCAGACGACTCCTGGATCCAGATGAGGATGTACCCTCGTCCATCTGCATGGGTACTCGCACACGACGAACCCGTCCCTGCGTCGATGCCAGCTGTGCCGCCCGCTCGCGTCTAGCCGACGCTGTCTGGGTCTCTCTCCCCTGTCTGATGCATGCTGGGTTGCCTGCCATGTTCTTGAAAACAATTGAAATCAATAAGAATGCGAAACAATTGAAAAAACAAAAAAAAATTCAATTCTGGACACTTCGGAAGTTCATTTTCGAAACTGGGAATGGAGGTGTTTTTGGAAATGAACTTCCGAAACACCCCTGCGAAGCAATTTCTGCAACTTCCATGGCAGACCCCAAAATCCAACATCAAAACTACTTTTAATGATTCTAAACAACCTAAATAGCAATACCAACCTACCCCAATATAATTTTTGCAATTTCTAAACACCCTAAAAGAGATTTGAATCATAGATCTAAAAATTGAAAAACTTACCAATTGAAGAGATTGAGTAGCTTTAGGTTGAGATTGAGTAGCTTTTGGAATGCTTAACTCTATACTACACACTTGCTTTTGCAAAAATTTTGAAGAGAGGAAGTTTGAAGATGATTTAGGGTAAAATGAATGGGGGAGGGGGTTGTTTTGCTTAATCTGCAAAACGCGCAGTATTTCAGAAATGCACTTCTGAAATGCTGTTTTCGGAAATGCATTTTCGGAATAAGACAAATTTTGAAAAAAAAAACGTTTTCGGAGATGCATCTCCGAAAACAACATTTTTTTGCATTTCGAAAATACATTTCTAAAGTAAGAGGTATTTTAGGTTTTTCACTAGAGGTGACCAAGAAGACATGGGGTGGATAAAGAAATTTTCTTATTTTATGTAATTATTTATTTATTTTAAATTTATTTAATATAGTTTAAAAAATTGAATAATAAAATATGAAAAAATACCAATTATTTTTATTGATACTTTAAACCACTCTTAGAAATATTAAAATTAAAATTTAGCATTAGTTTAAACCTTCACAAAAGATTTAAAAAAAAAAAATAATTAAGAACTGTTTGAACAAACTCAATTTCACATTAGAGATGGTCATCTAACGTTGTAATATACTTTCAAAAAATATCAAATAAACTTGATGACAGTTACAACTATCACTACTCTATTATGGATCTACACCATTAGAAAAACAGTTATTAGTGTCGGCCGTTTGAAGACGCTAAAGGTAAAAAAAAAAAAAAAAACACTAATATGAGTAGAAGCGACAGTTTTGAATTGCTTGTAGTAGTTGATGCATTTTTGCATCAATTGCGAAAAGTCTATTGGTAGTTGTAATGTCCATAGCTATGATGTTAGAAAACTTCTTCGATTTGAATTAACTTGATGAAGAAGACAGTTATTGAGCATCCATTTATTGAGTGGTAGAGGAATCCCTCCATATATATGCAACAAATAATATATTTTATGATAAAACTCTCATCTCAACCAATAAATAACTGAGGAATAATTCTTGAAACGCTATGTTTAATTTTATTTTTTTTTATAAATCAACAAGATTATATTAATTCCAAAATAAATAGTTCATATAACTTCAGGCTTCAAAGAGCCTGAATTATAACAACAAACACTTATAACCTATGATACCAATTAATGTCAACTAGATTTGTTGCTTTGACCTTGTTGCAAGCTACCTGATTCTTGACACAATCCTGAATCTTATGGACTGCAACAAAAGGTCTCCCTAACCTTTGATTCCACAACGCATCATTCTGATTTCTCGAGATATTATAAATTAATGATGTTATCATTGCAGCAGAAACATCTTTCCTGAACTTGCTCAGTTTAACTCTTTTTATCCATCTTATTGTCATTTGAAGGATACTGATATTTGCATGCCACCGTAACCATATTTTGATATGCTCCAAGCATCTTTTACTATACTCAAATTCAAAATAGAGGTGGTTGTTGGTTTCATCCTAGTTTCCGCACATTAGGCAGTTAGTTATATCAATGAATCTCATCTTCTTTGTTTTTCTCTTATTTTCAATCTATCTTGCACTGCAAGCCGGATCATAAAAACTATGTTTTGTAGTGTTGAACTTATCCCAAACTATCTTAGACCAATGTTTTTTCTCCATATCAATAGTTTGCAGCCTTGTTTGATTTGATAACCTCCAGTGGAAAAGGTTTGCATATTTGTATTTTCTTTGATCTGATTCTTAATATCCATCAGCTTCTTCCCATCCCATTTTCTTTGAAAGGGCCTTTGTAGGCATCCCAATTATCTTCTTTTATGTACACTTGATGCACCCTTTTCACCCAAAGATTATCATTTTTATTTGATATTGCTCAAACATGTTTTCCAATCGCAAACCTCCTGTATTTTTTGGTTTACAAAAGTCAACCAAGCATTAATATTTCCGGGACTATTAGTTATTTCTTTATATGTCTAGAGGAATGCCCTCCATAAGGCTGTTATATATGTCTCTAATAACTCTTTTAAGGATGATAAGAATCTAACTCCAATATGTGTAGATCATTAGTAACACAGAGTTGACTAAGATGGTGCGACCTGCAAATGAAAGATTCCTTGAAATAGATGATTGAGACACCTTTCTTTTCAGTATTTTATTTAAAATACCATATATTTTCTCGGCTGAAATAGATGATTGAGGCACCTTTATTTTTTTATTTTTTATTTAAAAATTAAATGATATATTCTTTCGATTACACTACCAACCGAGGGGTTCAATATCCAAATTTTCCTATAAAAGTATTCGTTCATTAAGTTTTTCCGTAAACCTAACTCATCTACAACTGCTCCAACCTCATAAACATCATTCATTGAGATGGATTTCAAGTTTTCTTAATTAGTTAGAAAATATTTCAAGGTTGTGTGTTATTTTTTTTACATAGACACATTGGATAAACTAATGTTACCAATCTTGAATAAAAAAATTTATGTTCTTGCAATATATATATGTCACATAATTGTGTTGTTGTTGTTTCCACCTCTCGCAATCTATCTTACAAGAACTTGAAATTTTTGTTTTGAATATAATCATTTGTTTGAATGTTACAACACACAAAAAAATTGGTGAATGATAAAAAAATTGAAAAGAAAATAAAACATGTTAGTTTAAATTTTTTTTCTCTTCACAATTTTTGTTGCAATAGAAGTAATTTAGCCACCGAAGTAAAATGTTTCTATTTTATTTTATTTCTTTAATTTGAAAAAGAAATAATCTATTACCTAGATGTTTCTAAAGAACTCAGGGGAAATTACCACAGTTTTGTTTATAAACAAATCTTTGACATCCATAGATAAATTAACAACGCTTAAGATATTTCCATCACGTCAATCTATAAGAAACTCTCTACATACAATTAAAATGCAAACACTGGAACTGTATCATTACTACAAAACACATAAATAACAACACTCAAGTCACCATGATTCTTCCAAACACCGTGGTGACATCTCTCAACTCTGGAGCTAATATTTTTATATTTTTAAACTAAAATTGTTAAGATATAATAACTGTTGTTAAGTTCAACGTGGTGTTACAATCAAACTTTCATGGGTTAAAACTCCAGCTCCCTAAAATATTTTATTCCTCTAACGTTAAGGCGCGCCTTTTATTTTTTATTGATTTAAAAAAAAAAAGGATATCACTACAGTTATTTTATTTAACCCTTGTGACACACGTACACCTGTGTGTGTGTGTGTGTGTGTGTGTGTGTGTACACACACATATCACCATGGTTGCTAATGACAAATATTGTGAAACATTTACTTATATATAAGTGAATAAAATCTCGCTTCTTTATAGAATCTCCGTACCTTTTATAGCAAAACCCTAGCACCCATTTTTTCTCTTCTTCTTCGTCATTAGCGTTCCTATTCTACAGTATAGCCGTCAATCTTGTTCTTCATACATGAAGGTATTCTTCTTCTTCCTTATTCTCTCGTTTTCGTGTATGTTGTTGTTATGTTTAACATGATTTTCATATGATTTTTTCTTTCTCGTCGTCATTAACTTTGTTGTTGTTGTTAATAAATGTTTGTTGACATGATTTCATACTATTTACTTCGATTTCACATGTTTTGTTGTTTCTAACAAACCTTTTTTTTAGATTCATCTTCACCGTATTAATAAAGCGCATATGTGGCTATCGTACATATGGTTTGCGTTGCTATGGAAAGAAATAAAAGAAGTATAAAGTTATTGTGAAAACTTCATTCACCTTATATTTATTTTTCATAGCATCACAAACTAGATGAACTTCATAATTTATTACAGTTCCACGATTATTTTCAATAAAATGTGTGTTCTTGAAACAATTTAATATATCTTATGATGTTGGCATTTTGTTTCTAAAATGTATGTTTTTTTTTAATTTTATTGCATGTATTTGTTGTGTTGTTGTATGTTGTTTTTGAAAAATGTTTTCAAAACAAGAATAAAATATTTTATGTGTTAAAGAGTAGGAAATGAATGATGAGAGACATGCAATTTGGAAAACAAGTAATCTAAGTAGTATATAATAAAGTATGGGTACTTTCCACAACGATTATCTAATGTAACCGTGATGAATTGTAATTTATGTTCCAAAATGTCGCTGCTGAAAATAGAACCTGGAACCTTTAGGTCTATAAAAATGGTTGAGATAACGAACTGTTGTGATATCACACACGCTTTCTAGTATACTACAACGGTCTCAAGTATGTGATTGTAAGTAACGCATTTACAACAACAATCTACAAAACAACGTCAGGACCTACATGATTATATATCTTTTTCAAGTGTTGTTAAATGTCTTTTCCGTTGTAGAGTATATCTTATACGCTAATTTGTCAAACTCAAATATTGATAATGAAAGCATTTATCAAAATAGAAAAACTTAAATAAGTTTGAAAACAATCACTCGGATGAATTGTAAGAGCATCAAAATTATGGATGCAAGATCGATGTTCTTACATTATCTCTTATATTGTAATTGAAATTTTTTTGTTTATCTAATTTTTTCATTGTATTTTATATCAGAAACAAATTCATGCAAAAGTCATCGAGAAAATACTGCATGCAAAAATCATATTTAAAATTTGTTAAAAATGTGTACTTGTAGATTGAAACAAAGACAATGTAAAATAATAAACTTTGTATTTTAATAAAACAAGAGATATATAACCTTGGGTATTATAAACTGAGAAGTAAAGTAGTGTGTCTTAAAAAATTTACAAAAATATACAATTGTTAGAGATTGAAACAACTATTAGTTTCATATTTTAATTCGGTTGCAAATAGATCGAGGGAAAAGTGTCAAGTTTTCTCGATACCCTTTATTACCCAAGGTAAAATAAGTTATTTTATATATATATATATATATATATATATATATTGTGAGATATTGGATCGAACTCTAGTATGGTCGAAGGATAGCTTATTGGTTCGACAGGATTAAGCATGAAGTCGAAGGTTGTTCACATGCTTGTGTCGAAGATGCTAGGGTCGTTAGCATGTTAAATTAGGTTTTAGTGTTTAAACCCTAATTTGTTAAGTTAGCTTGTTTATTAAGTTGGCTTGTGTAATGGGCCTTGTGGAAAAAGCCCATTAGTTAGTATGTTAGGTTTTATTATAAATAGCATACTAGTCTCTCATCCTTTGTTAAGCTGCAAATCCTAATTTGGGGTGAGAGAGGTTATTTGTTATTCTTGTAAACTTGTAATCTTGTTTGAAGAGAAAGTAAAAGAATAACAATTATAACCAATCTTGTGTTCCTCTTCTTCCTTGTCCTTTATTCTTCCCTTGTATTATACTTTGTTCTTGGCATTGAATTCACAACAAATTGGTGCGGTGAGCGTGGAGAAGATGCCTTCAACAAAGTATGAGATTGAAAAGTTCACTGGAGTGAATGATTTCGGTCTGTGGCGCTTGAAGATGAAAGCCCTACTGGTTCAGCAAGGTTGCTTGGAAGCGTTGAAGGGAGAGGCAGCCATGAATGCAGAATTGACGGCAACGGAGAAGACGAATATGATCGAGAAAGCACACAGCGCAATTTTGTTGAGCCTTGGTGATAAGGTTCTCCGGCAGGTATCAAAGGAGACGACGACATCAGGGTTATGGGTGAAACTTGAAAGTTTGTATATGACCAAATCGCTGGTAAATCGACTCTACCTGAAGCAAGCCTAGTATTCATTCAAGATGATTGAAGACAAAGTGTTGGCTGAGCAGTTGGATATGTTCAACAAGCTGATTCTTGATCTTGAAAATATTGATGTGAAGATCGATGATGAAGATCAAGCGCTGTTACTATTGTGTTCTTTGCCTCGATCACATGCTCACTTCAAAGAAACTCTCCTGTATGGAAGGGAGTCCCTGACCTTTGAAGAAGTTCAATCAGCCCTGTATTCTAAGGACTTGAACGAACGAAAGGAGCATAAACCTTCGACTGTTGGCAAAGGTTTGGCCGTTAAAGGAAAACTCTTACGAAAGGATGGTAAGTTTGACAAGAAGAAGGGCAAAAGTCAGTCGAAGTCTTACAGTGGCGAAGCATCTGGCATTCGATGCTATCATTGTAAGAAGGAGGTTCACACAAGAAAGGTGTGCCCTGAACGCCTGAAAGATCATGGAGGTAAGGATAATGGCAATGCAACCATTGTTCAAGATGATTTCGAATCATCTGATGTTCTTGTGGTTTCAAGCACTGACTCGAGAAGAGAGTGGATTATGGATTCAGGTTGCACTTGGCACATGACTCCAAACAAAGACTTGTTCGAGGAATTATGTGATCAAGATGGTGGATCAGTATTGCTGGGAAACAACAAGGCTTGCAAGATTGCAGGTGTTGGATCTATGAGGTTCAAACTCCATGATGAGTCAATAAGGTTGTTGACTGAAGTCAGGTATTTTCCTGATTTGAAGAGAAATCTACTTTCTCTTGGTGAATTCGACAAGAAAGGATATGTTTTCCAAGGAGAGAAAAGTATCCTAAGAGTCATGAAAGGTTCGAAGGAAGTCTTGAGAGGCGTGAAGAAACAAGGCTTGTATACCCTTGAGGCTGAAGTTGTAAGTGGTTCGACAAATGTTGCATCCACGAAACCTTTGTCGAAGACAGAAATCTGGCACATGAGATTGGGCCATGTCAGTGAAAGGGGTCTGGTCGAATTAGGAAAACAAAATCTGCTTGGTGGAGACAAAGTCGAAAAGCTGAAGTTTTGTGAACCCTGTGTACTTGGAAAATCTTGCAGAGTGAAGTTCAACAAAGGCAAACAAAGAACACATGGATCCCTTGATTACATCCATGCTGATCTTTGGGGGCCTGCAAGGTGTCCATCACATTCAGGAGCAAGGTATTTTCTATTCATAGTAGATGATTATTCCAGAAAATTATGGGTATTTATCCAGAAGGCTAAGGATGAAACTTTTGAGAATTTCAAAAGTTGGAAGACTCTGGTTGAAAATCAGACTGGCAGAAAGGTCAAGAGGTTGAGAACCGACAATGGCCTTGAATTTTGCAATGAGGCATTCGACAGTTTTTGTGCTGCCTCTGGTATTCAAGGCACAAAACTACTGCAGGTACTCCACAGAAAAATGGTTTGGCTGAAAGGTTTAATCAAACTATTTTGGAGAGAGTCAGATGCATGTTGACTAGTGCTGGACTGAAGAAGGTGTTCTGGGCTGAGGCTGTTTCGACAGCAACATATCTGATAAACAGATGTCCTTCGACAGCGTTATATATGAAGACACCTGAAGAAGTTTGGTCGGGACATCCACCAGATCTCGACAAACTGAGAGTATTTGGCTGCGTAGCCTATGCTCACATTAGGCAAGACAAGGTCGAACCTAGAGCTCTGAAATGCATGTTCATGGGATACCCTGAAGGAGTCAAAGCTTAGAGGCTATGGTGCCTAGAGCCAGGTCACAGGAGGTGTATCACCACTCGAGATGTAGTTTTCAATGAAGCTGAAATGGCTTTTAAGAAAATTGATGATGTTGGTCGAAGTACAGAAACACCTGACGAAGAGTTGGAACAGGTAGAGATTCCTGTTGAGGTGGAGCATGTTGACGCTGAATTGCATATCCCTGATGAAGTCAAAGAAGAAGCAGAAGATGCTGAGGAAGTTGAGGAAACTAACGATAACTACCTATTGTCGAGAGATAGGTCGAGAAGAGTCATCAAGGCACCTCAGAGACTTGGGTATGCAGATCTTATAGCTTATGCCTTAATCTCTGCAAGTGAGGTTCTAGACGAAGAACCTAGAGACTACAAGGAAGTTATGAGGAGTCAAAATAAGACTGAATGGCTGAAAGCCATGGATGATGAGATGAAATCTCTTCATGATAATCATACTTGGGAACTGATCAAGAAACCTGCTGGGGCAAGGTTAGTCAGCTGTAAATGGATTTTCAAAGTTAATGAAGGAATTGAAGGAGTGACGTCGAAAAGATACAAGGTAAGGTTAGTTGCAAGGGGGTTTCACTCAGAAAGAAGGTGTCGACTTTAATGATGTGTTTTCTCCTGTTGTGAAGCATAGGTCCATTCGAATGTTGCTTGCCATGGTGGCACAGTTCGATCTTGAACTGGAACAGATGGATGTGAAAACTGCGTTCTTGTATGGTGATCTAGATGAAACGATCCTGATGAGGCAACCTGAAGGGTATGTCGAAAAGGGGAAGGAATATTATGTGTGCAAGTTAAAGAGATCTTTGTATGGGCTGAAACAATCTCCTCGACAGTGGAATAGGAGATTTGACAAGTTCATGACACGCATAAGTTTCATTAGAAGTCAGTTCGACCACTGCGTTTACTTCAGATTTCGACCTGGTAATTCATTTGTTATTTTGTTGCTTTATGTGGATGATATTCTCATAGCAAGCAACAATGTTGAAGATGTGACGAGAGTGAAGGCTGAACTCAATAAGGAGTTCAATATGAAGGATCTGGGAGCTGCTTCCAGGATTCTTGGAATTGACATTCGAAGAGATAGAAAGAAGTCGAAGTTATGCTTATCTCAAGAGGCATATCTACGGAAGATTCTCGAAAAGTTTGGTATGTCGAATTCGAAGCCAGTTGTGACTCCAACAAACCCTCAATTCAAGCTGAGTATTGATCAGTGTCCTAGTACTGATGTCGAAAGAGCCTATATGAATAGCATCCCATATGCTAATATAGTTGGTTCTTTGATGTATGTTATGGTCTGTACTAGACCCGACATAGCATATGCAGTAAGTCTTGTAAGCAGGTACATGGCGAACCCTAGAAAGGCTCACTGGCAAGCATTGAAGTGGATTTTAAGGTACATAAATGGGTCTCTGAATAGAGTCCTAACTTATGGTGGAGCCTTGGGTGAAGATAGTAAAGCAATAATAGAAGGATATGTCGACTCTGATTATGCAGGTTGTATGGATTCTAGAAAATCTATTTCTGGATATGTTTTCACTATGTTTGGCACTACAATTAGTTGGAAAGCAACACTTCAGAAGGTTGTTGCTCTATCAACCACTGAAGCGGAGTATATTGCCCTAACTGAAGCTGTGAAAGAAGCATTGTGGCTTGAAGGTTTTGCGAAGGAGCTGAAACTTCAAGGTCGAGGTATCATTGTTAAATGTGATAGTCAAAGTGCAATACACCTGTCGAAGAATTCAGCCTATCATGAGCGAACTAAGCACATTGATGTGAGGCTGCATTTCGTCAGAGGAGTAATCGAGCGTGGAGAAGTCCAAGTGATGAAGGTTTCGACTGAAGACAATGCTGCTGATATGATCACCAAGACATTGCCGAGTTGCAAGTTTTTCCACTGTATGCAGTTGATAAAGCTGCATGAAGAAAGCTAGTTTGTTCCCTTGATGTTGTAGAGTTAGATCCAATGTGGAGATTTGTGAGATATTGGATCGAACTCTAGTATGGTCGAAGGGTAGCTTCTTGGTTCGACAGGATTAAGCATGAAGTCGAAATTTGTTCACATGCTTGTGTCGAAGATGCTAGGGTCGTTAGCATGTTAAATTAGGTTTTAGTGTTTAAACCCTAATTTGTTAAGTTAGCTTGTTTATTAAGTTGGTTTGTGTAATGGGCCTTGTGGAAAAAGCCCATTAGTTAGTATGTTAGGTTTTATTATAAATAGCATATTAGTCTCTCATCCTTTGTTAAGCTGCAAATCCTAATTTGGGGTGAGAGAGGTTATTTGTTATTCTTGTAAACTTGTAATATTGTTTGAAGAGAAAGTAAAAGAATAACAGTTATAACCAATCTTGTGTTCCTCTTCTTCCTTGTCCTTTATTCTTCCCTTGTATTATACTTTGTTCTTGGCATTGAATTCACAACATATATATATATATATATATATATATATATATATATATATATATATATATATATATATATATATATATATATATATGGGACGTATTAGAACTTTATTTAGTATGAAAACTGAGAACTTTTAATAATAATCATACGATTTAAAATTAATGTTCAGATATGCATTTATGTGATATGCATTTAAACCAGAATCTATCTATTAATTATTATTTTTTAAAATTTGAGTGAGATCTGAAACATTAATTCTAAATCATATAATTATTATTAAAAGTTATTCGTTCTCATAATAACCAAAGTTCTTATTTTGATACGTGTGTAAAATATAAAAGTGTTTTTTATTAAAATAAGTGTGTTATTTGTACATTAGATTTTGTTTTCAAACAACTTCAAACATATCCAAGCAATTAATGCTTTTACTTAACTTTGCTAGTATAGGTGAAAGACTATATATAATTTGTTAAAGTATTTTGTTTTTGAATGTTCGTGTGCTTGTATTTTCTACTTATACAATGTGCTTGAATTTTCTACTTACACATGTCAATACAATTTAAGTGTAGTGTCTTCTCTATTAACTACTTTACAAAGAAAATCAAATTTTCAACCTATACCATGTGCATATAGACCCGTTAACCGCCATGGAATGTATTTTTTACTCATAAGTTATAATAACCCTAGCTATCAACCACATCTCTAACATTGGATTCAAAATCTATTTGTTTTATTCATTCAAGCTTCCGTACATATTACGCGATATTCTATCAACTCATTCCCCTTTTTTTATAATATCTTTTTAAAAAATAAATTTATTTCATACAAAATATAACAGTATAATAAACTCAGTTGATATTATCATGACACTATTATTTGTAACTAAATAAATAGAGATGGCATGTCAAGTTGAGACGTATCTATGACAACTTTAAACATATCCAAGAATTGAATGCTTTTACTTAACTTTACCTATATAAGTTTAAGACTATTTATAGTTAGGCTCTGTTTGGTAAAACTAGCTGATAGCTGATAGCTGGTAGTTTTTAGCTGATAGTTGGTAGCTTTTAGCTGGTAGCTGGTAGCTGATAGCTGATAGCTGATAATTGATAAGCTAATGCGAGTGTTTGGTAAATTAGCTGTTTCATTAGCTCATAGATACAAAATGACATTAATGGCATTTTAATTAATGAGGGTAATAATATATTTTAGTTAAAATAATAAGGGTATTAATGGAAGAAAAACTCACAAGCTAAAAGCTACAAGCTCAAAAGCTACTTCAATTAGCTTTTGAAAAAAAAGCTAAAAGCTAGTAAAAAAGCTACAAGCTAAAAGCTAAAATAGAGTTACCAACAGAGCTTTTTTATTAATACGAGCTAAAAAGCTAAAAGTTAAAAGCTAAAAGTTCTTTTTTTTGTCTTACCAAACAGACTCTTAGTCAACGTGTTTTGTTTTTGAATCTTCATGTGCTCGATGCTTCTACTTCCACATGTATATTCAAATGAAAGTAGAAAAAACTACCCAAATGAAGACCATTGTGGTCATGAAAAATTCCTCCGCAAGATAGCCACATTCTCCACCGAAGAACCGTTTGAGTTTCCTTTATACCAATGATAAATAAAAGGACACTATAAGACCTGTTTCACCAACCTGGTGGGGCATGAATAATATTAAGTCTGAAGGGTTTGTGCAAGATAAAATCTTCCATATCAATCGCATTATGCTACTTAAGGTCTTTACAAGAGAGAGCAAACTTGAGGTAAATTTTAGTGGCAGTACACTCCCATCTATCCAAAAAAAGTCATTGAATCTAGAATTATTCCTAGTCCTCCAAAGTCCAAATAGAATGTTTGAGTAACTTGAAAAAATAACTTTGGAGAATTTTGAGTTACACAAGTTCAAACCAGTTTAACACTATTATAAATAATATATTTTATGACAAATATTTTATCTCAGCAATTGAAAATACGAGATTAATGACCTGGAACGCGCCATTATTCATTATTAAAAAAATATCGTATACATCAATTTTGTCCAAAACCGACATAAAATATTGCTTAGAATTTGAATTTCAACTCCTATAATTTTAAATTTAATTTAATTTAAAATAAAAAAGGCGTTGCAATGGACAAAAAGTCAAAGGTAAAAAAAATCATGACACCTAACAAATGCTGTTTATTTTTGTTTTTAAATCAAATCATTTTTAAGAAATGAAACTACAATCTACATACTTATTAATTACATGAACTTTATTTCATTTATCAATAGCACAATACACATGTTCTAACCAAATAATACAATACTATAATAATATTTTCAAACATGAACACAACAAATTTTTTTAAAAAGTTGTAAAGAAGTTCATCAAATAAATTAATAATCTTTCTGGTTTATAACCACCCAACCAAATCATGTTTTTCTGTATAATAAAGATGAAGATGATGATGATGATGATTTCATCTCTTAATTATCAATCTTCATTCTGCTAGTATCCAACCTCACAAAGCTAAGATAATCATCATGGATCCAATCAAACTTTTCCTTGAAAGGATTAATCAGTAATGGTGGAGGATAACTCTCAATACAATCTTTCCAAACATTGGTATCAGATAAATCTCTCATCACTTCCCAAACACAAGTATTGCACTTAAAACCAGCTCCAAGACTAATCATAAAAATTCTATCACCCTTTTTGAGTCTCTTTTTTGCTTCCATATACCCTAAAACATACCATATTCCACTAGATGAAGTATTTCCCCAACGATGAAGTGTCATTCTAGTTGGTTCAAGATCATACTCATTCAACATTAAACCTATACCAACTCCATCAATAACTGCTCTACCACCAGGATGAACACAAAAATGCTCTATCCCATTTTTCAACTCAATCTTCTTCACACCGTTGCGTAGCGAAACCGCAAATAACCACACCAGTTCCCAAACTGGGAGAATCTTTGGAACCATACGCTGCAAATTTAATGTCAAAGCTTGTGCAGCACAGTTAACAAGACTTTTGGTTAGTCTAGCACCTTCAAAACCTTCTTCATCTTCCAAACGTATGCAGCAATTATAAGCTTCGTCAGTGCTGGAATATGTTCTTTCCATCTGTTTCAGTTTCAAGATAGCTTTGTTTCTCAGCTCCGTTTTGTTTGTCAGTAAAATTGCACAGCCACCTGAACGAAAAAGACAGTTAGATAACATCATACTTTTGTCTCTTCCATTGTACCAATGAGCACCAATCTGTTGTGTGCTAACAACAATTCCTAAGGAATTTTCATGTGCTTTGAAAAGCTGCTGCACAAGATCTACACCTATGAGACTTGCACTGCACCCCATTCCTGAAATATTGAACACTTTTACATCTTCTCTCATTTTGTATCGGTTTATTATTCTCGATGTGATCGAAGGTATTGGTGAAAACAATGAGAGATTAACAACAAGAATATCGATTTCCGAAGGAGAGAAACATGTTTTCTTGAAAAGGTTGTCGAGTGTATCGAACATGACTTCATCTATTTCTTCATATGTGTCTTTGAGAGTTGGACATGTTTCTCTTCCTTCAAGAATGTTTTTGGAACAGTAAGTGTTTTCACCAATTCCTGAACTAACTGTGCTTTTTATGAGAAACCTGAGTTCCTCTAGACCAAGGTTTTTCTTTGTGAACACTATTCTTGCACATATATTTGTGTTGAGTTTTGTTTCTTCTTTTGGTTTGAAACACTCATAGGCTAATATGTAACATGATTGGTTTCTACGTTTAAGAATCAACTTGAAGAGTTTTAAAGTGGAATAGAATAAACAAAAAAGACATAAAATCTTTAAGAGATATTCCATGACTTGGAATTTTTCTAGGGGGAAAAAATTTGTGATTTTTCAAGTGCAAGTGTTTCTCTATATATAGACACACACTCATATCTTATTTAGACATTCCATGACTTGAGTAATCTACAGTATTATATTTAGTATGTGTGTGATCTAGCGGTGAAACGTTTGGGTTTTAAGAGTATGCTCCTCTCAAGATCTCAGGTTTAAAATTGTTTATTAAAAGATATATATATTTTAACTATTTAGCCTCGATTCTAGAATGCAACAGTTGGTATTTTTTTTCTAGTATACTAATGACTAGAATTTCATACCTTGGAAATGAATAAACTAGACTATTTAAATATCTTTTTATTAATTTTAATAATTTATTACTTAAATTAATTTAAAAAATAATAGTTTAGAGATGAAATTAATTTTTTTACACAAAAAATAATTAACTTATGTTGGATACAATTAAAAGAAATTAAAAATCATGTAACTAGTGATACCTACCTATCATCTCATTTTCTTCTATTTTAAAACCATATTTTTCTTTAAAAAATAACTGATCTCATTCAATAGATTATTTATATAAATTAAAGAATGCATAAATAAAAAATAGAAGTGTATTTTATTAAAATATTTGTATTCTATATTGATATATTTTCTTTTATTATAAGCAAAAAATAAATGAAAAGCATTAAAAGTAAAACAAATGGTACTGAATTATATTGTATAAAATAAATATTAATCAATTTTTTATTCAAAAAAATGTTATTATTTTCTTTTATTATAAGGAAAAAAATAAATGAAAAGCATTAAAAGTAAAACAAATGGTACTGAATTATATTGTATAAAATAAATATTAATCAATTTTTTTTTCAAAAAAATGTTAGTAGACAATTATTTTTTAAGATAGCTCTAAAAGCACTTTGATGAGATGATATGAAATCTCTTTCAGAATAGATTTTGAGTTCTAACTCATCTCTTAATAAAATTCACAGTCTATTATAATAATCCCCACAGCTGGAACAATCAATCTCTACATTTGCGCTAGAGAATACTCGATTTATAAAATAAAAAAACTTCTTTGAAGTTAAATAGGTATGATCTTTAATGTTTCTTTTTTAATGAAAAAATAATACATTATTAATGAGTAAGGATATGAAAATCACCAAAGCACCAAAATAGGTGTCATTTAATACAAGAAGTGTCAAATGGAGCAAAATAGGTGTCATTTAATACAAGAAGTGTCAAATGGAGTACCTAAGATCAAATAAAAATAAATAAACTATCAATTATTAGTTGGTCTAGTGGTGATTGGCGCTAGACTTGGTAGGGAGAACCACGGTTCGATCTTCCGCAACTGCGTTCGGGAGGGGGCTGTAACCACTTGATGCCAGAATTGACCCCGAATCGGACTAAACCGGTGGTGATTAACCAAAAAATAAATAAATAAACTAAACTAATCCAGTAACCAACATAATAACAAAACAATAAAGTTGGTTTGAAAATCCTACATAGAAACTAAAATCTCAACCTCATAGAATTCAAACATACCATGTCCAAACCAAAAAGATACTCATGTCTTTCACATTCTTCGTAGTCACTGATTTGCCTAAGAACGCAATATCATTCTAAAATTTTCATATCTACCAAATCACAGCATTTCAAATCATAAACCACCCTCTCATTAGTCTAGAAGGAGCACCAAGAGGGAAAAAGCTACAGATCAATCCAACCAACTAAAAATCATATACCAAACATACACCACTACGTCACAAAAGATGGTCAAACGACTTTATGATTCTAGAGAAAAAAGGACATGAGACACCCTCCTAACCAAGAAAGATTCCCCCTTTTAAATAAATTATCTCTAATAGGAATCCTATCATGTAGGAGTTGCCAAGAGAAAATCATAACTTTAGATGGGGTCGGTTACCAAATATTAGGAAGGACCCAGTCCACTAACGAGACCTGACGATCACTAGGAAAATTGCGGGTGCAAAGAAAAGAATACGATGTGGTCACCAAGTAAAAACCGTTTTTATAGTGGCTCCACCACCACTTATCAGACTGGGAAGAATGGGAGGAAGAGACAATTTCTCAGCTATATGAGAGGACAAAGAATATATATATCATTATCCAAATGAACATGGTAAGCATGAGCAATAGAGAGAAATAATCACTCTTGTATGATTCCAATTCCATTTATTTTTGTTCTAAGAGACTACGACCTTGGTGCTGGGAGAAAAGGTTGTCAATCACTAATAACTTACGGAGAAAGAAGAATATCCTCCACTTGAAGTCCAAAATTAAGTCTCTATTTTCCACCAGGTAAATCCTTCCTACCAACCCATTAGATTGAATAGAAAACTTATTCTATAAGAGACCATTAACAAAGGTCTAAAAGAAAGTTGGGATGCACATTCCCACTTCATTTAAGATACCATTAACAAATCGACTTAAGGGGTCATCATCTGATAAAATATGTTAGATTTTCGTTTCTTCCTTTCTAGACTTTTGAAAAAAAATTCTTTTCTTCCTTTCTACTCTTTTGAAAAAATATTAATTTAAATTATTCAATTTGTTTTAAAATAATTTTACCATTCACATGATTTAAAATAATTTGAATCGATCATTTTGCAATATTTAATTATGAAATTATCAATTTTGCAATGTCTTACCCCACCCCTCGGATCTCTCATCCACTATGTGAGTTGTCAAAATTGTCCTCTGCTTCCGTAGATGTACCTCTAAAAGTACCTTTTTTTAATAAAAAAATTAGTTTTTTTCGTAGGTGCATCTACGGAAGCGTTAAAACATACTAAAACTTGGGAAAATCCTAAATTAATTGGGAAAATCTCAAATTAATTAAGTTCATGAAATCTTATGTATCTACATCTACGAAAGATTCTGAAAGTTTTATCGTACATGATCATCTAAACGTCTCACCTAAGGAATTTGACTAAGAGTTTCATCAGACAGGCTCATCTAAATGTCTCGTCTAAAAGATTTCATTAAAAGTCTCATCAGACAAGTTTATCTGAGCGCATCACTTAAAGGATTTGACTAAGCGTCTCATCATATATACTCAAGTAAGCACGTCGCTTGAGGGAGTAGACTAAAAATCTCATTAGACAGACTCATCTAAACGTCTCGCTTGAAGAACTTGACTAAGAGTCTCAACAGACAAGCTCATATGAGTGCATCATCAACAGGCCTAAGCTCCCCCAACACAAATTCAATTAAACACTTTGGCATTTACAAATCTGTTGTGCTTGAGTGACTGTGTAATGATGTATTTATATATACCCTTAAGGGGAGACATGATGATAACGTGTGCGTCCTAGAGAAATCGCCCACGACCTGTGTTACTTGCCCAAAGTGGGAGAACGTGGGAGGTCACATGTCTTGTTTATAAGTGGTGCAGAGAAAAAGTATGGAGAATAGCCCACGTCTCCCTATAAAATTGAGATTCAACAATTGACCCCTTATACTAGCGATTGCTACATTTGAAGGATCCTAAATCTAGATCCACAAGCCTTTATAATTATTATTTTAACCTTAGGGTTAAGGAGGACAATCTCATGTTCACAAAAAAAACATCTTTAAAATAGAATTTTTCACCTTTGTAAGTTTGCTCTAAACTCACGAACAAAACAAAGTTTTTGGCAATCCTTACCGACTATGAATTTCTACATAACTATACTTTTTCCATACTTAAATGAAAAAAAGATGAGTGTTATATATATTTTTTAGATTTTGATTTCAAACATGACCATTTCTCAACCAACCCCATGGATATCTTATACACCATGCAAAATTCTAATTTTCCCATGCTTCTGTAGATGCACATCCGGAAGCACCTCATATTTTGAAAAAAATTTGATTCCTTCCGTAGATGCATCTACGGAAGCGTGTTCTATAGGTGCATCTATGGAACAGTCTGCTATTTTTTGAATGTATTGTAGATGGAATTAAGGACTTTTCAAAGGTGTTTTCTTGTTGCTTTATTATTCATAAATATACACCATTAAATTCTATATATGTTTATCAGGCTTGTAACTCAATAGAGGAAGGATATCAACCTAAAGTTACTTTGGTAGTGGTCCAAAAGTTACTTCTGCCATATCTTAATCTCGCCAGTTGAGAGTTATTTAAGCACAATGAAATTATATGCAAGAATTAGCCAATTTTCATTCAATTGTTGTGTGCTAATAGTATGCTTTTATTTCTCTTGGTTCGATAAGTAATTGCATTTAAAAGACAATAGTAGTTAGACTAATAAAAATATAATATATAAATAATATTGGTCAAAGTGTCGAGTACATCATCAAATACATACAAAAATGAAATATAAATACATCATCTAATATAACTACTGAGTATGTCGGGTGTCATCTTGCGTACCATCCTGCGCATCTCCACTACCTCCGCATCTGAGTCCACCAAGGACTCTGTTGGCTCCACCCCTAGCGTCAAGTGTCCCACAGATCCTGGCACGATGTCGACGGTACATAAATGCACTATATGCCAGCCTGATCATATCATCCAGCACACGCCTAGAAGCAGTCCCCTTAGGGAATAAACCCTCTGCAATGGCTCTGAGGCCCCTGTCAACTATCTGACGACACAGAGGAAGAAGAACCTGAGTGTGGTCCAACTAAGCCTGATGCGCACGGAGAATATCCTCGTGGGCGGGTCTGGGCGGATCTCCCTCTGCAGCTGGATGCATGTATGGGTGTGAGACTTTGTAGTACCAGGTTATGTACCCCTCGGCACAACTCCAGTCGTGCTCTTCTAGCATCGCCCGTGCCTCCTCAGGGACCATGTGATGCTCCCAGTCTGTAAATATCTCATCTAACAGCTTGCGGGTCATGGCGATAGGATTTGAGACAATAGGATTGCGAGGTATCGTCTGCGCATATCTAAACTGACGCATGACGTGCTCCGAAAGATATCGTACAACAATGGTCGAGCTGGAGGCCAACCATCCAGAATATAGAGATAACTCGTCGAACGGAACTGTCTCCCGGTGCTCAGCATAGCAGTAGTACTTGATGTCCTCGGCGGCCGTGCGGTCAAGACCGCGCCTGTAGTGATCCGACGCCTGGTTCCCTCTAAGGGGGGTGAAAGCACTGGCACATGGCATGACCTTTGTGTACTCCTCTACCTCTCGCCAGCCAATAATTTTTGGGAAGTGTTGTAGTATCCAACCCTGAAAAAAAACACGGTTATTCTATAGTACTATCAAAAAAATATATAAAAAAAAGTAGACGAGTATAAGATTGTTACCACCAATAGAGTACAGCTGCCTGCAACTGTCATTGCCTTCCACAGACATCCCTCTCCAAGTTTGTGGTAACTATACTCCAGTACAGCTGATAAGTGCCAAAATGTAGTTATTTTGTGTTTGTAAATAGTGGCACTTATTGATACTTTTTGTTAATACCGTTTGAATAATTCCCCGTTTTGTGTAATTTTGTATACATTGTGTTTTGTACCTTTACATGTAAAAATGTACCGTTTGATAGTTTTTGTATCTTTTTGTAGGTTTTTTTTGCATATTCTGAGTCTTGAGGAATAAAGTGTCGAAGACACGGCTGCGAACGCAAGTTCTGAACTAAAAGAATAAAGTTATGGTGTAGCGCGCTAGTGGGCGCGTCGCGCAGCATGGGAGCAAAAGAATATATTCTGGAAGAAGGTTGGGCGCGTCGCGCGGACTTGGGGCGCATTGCGCGCTCTAGGGCAGTTTGGTACATTAAGTGAGAGGGCGCGTTGCGCGCTGTAGGGCGCTTAGTGCGCTCTGCGAAATTCTGTGTTTGTATAAATAGGAAAGCTTAGTTATTTTAGAGTTTTATCATCTCTTCTTTGACAAAGTTGGGCTCTGATTCATTCTTTATAGTTTAGAGGTTCAAGCAACACTATTGGGTGTCTCATCATGTCGATTAAGCACGAGTGGTCTCTGATTGTACTGACAACACGAGAAGTTTCCATTTATTCTTCTTCTTGGGGTTTGGATGTATATTTTTCCTCTCTTGTGTGTGCATTTATTAATCTTGGGATCGTTTATATATTCACTTTACAAATCATCATTGTTGTTTTTCTTGATCTTTTTGCTTAAATGCTCCGAGTTTGTGTTGTTTCAGAAATGGACATCATAGATCTTGATTAGGAATGATATCTGTTAGTTTCTAGATTTCAGACATGGATTTAGGGCTAATAATCGTAATGGGTATCGAGTTTAATGCCTCCGTGTTGTTTGCGTAGGTTGGGAAATCGCTGATTGAATAGTACGGTTGAGCTTTCGTCGGTGATTCAGACATGGACACTGATGTGGCGTCTCGAATGATGCCCGATAATTTTGATGCGTATTATGAGTGGTGTGTGATAGATATTCAGATTTAAGTATTCGACGGGTTGAATAGAAATACGATTCCAAAATGAATTCTCTTAAGCTACAATAGATTGTTTATTTGCTTTTCCTGCATTTACTTTCCGTAACCCAATCATGAAACTTAGAATGTGAGATGGTTGAACGGAAAGTATACATATATATATATATACATATATATATATATATATATACATATATATATATATATATACATATATATATATATATATACATATATATATATATATATATACATATATATATATATATATATATATTAATGTTCACGTGCTTGAAGCTTCTACTTATACATGTCAATACAATTTTAATGAAATGTCTTCTTACAAAGAAAGTCAAATTTTCAACGCATATCACGTGCACATGGATCCCTTACACGTTACGAATGTATTTTTTAGTCATGACCCTGTCAACCACATCTCTAACATCGGTATTCAAAATCTATTGAAATTTTTTTAGAGCTATGTTATGTATACACCATTGCTCTCTACATCATATACACATACACTTGTTATAGTGCTGCACAGATATCAAAGTGGTTAATATCCGAAATATGTCTCGATGATAGGATAAGAATTCTTTAGTCTAAATTATTCCAAATTTTCTATAAATAAGATCTCCAAACCATTTCTTCAACATCACATCACAAACATAATTTTGTTTTCGAAATTTATTACTTGCATTTTACACCTTTAAAAAGAAAAATAACACAATCACAATTAATTAGAAATAAATTGCATAGAATCATTGGATACATTAGCGTTTATTTGCATTTGTTATGGAAAGCGGATGTTCCCTTCAAGATAAAGGCGTTTGGGTGGAGGCTTTTTTTGAATAGGTTACCAACAAAAGATTTACTGGTGGTTAGAGGCATTAATTTAAATCATGATATAATTTAATGTGTGTTTTTTGTGATTCTCATGTTGAAGAGGCGGACCATCTTTTTTCTAAATGTTATGTGATTAAATTGGTTTGGGAAGAAATTGCTTCGTGGGTGGGTTTTTCGGGTTGGTCGGAGGAAGATTGTATCCCTTTTTTTGTGGAATGACATTCTTTGGGCCGTTGTAAAAAGATTAATAGCGGCAAATTGAGGGTGTTTTGGTTAGCTACAACTTGGATCATATGGATGACAAGAAATGGTTTTTGTTTTAGGAATGATGTGTGGAACATTAACAATATGGTTTGGAGTATCAAGTTTTTGGTTTGGAGGTGGTCCTCTTACGGCAATATTACGTATTCCAATTGTAGTTTTTACGATTTTTACAAAGACCCTTGGTCTTTTTTATCGTAATTGTAATTGGTTGTAATATTGGTTTTTGTCAGCTTTGGGTCGTTTTGTTTGTATTCGGGTTGGGGAACCCCTAGTTCTCCCTTCAATATATCCCTTGCTTAAAAAAAAAAAATTGCATTTGCAGTAACTTTATTTTTGAAATTTTTAAAGAAGGTTTCAAAAGTCAGACCTTGTTGATGTTTCCCATAACCATATTCATTGATTGCGAAATAAAAGTTTGCTAAACTAATTTTAAGATTGCATACACAACCCACCCTCCGGCAACCTCACCATTGTTGTGTACGGTCTTGAAGGGGTATAAACAATAAGCTTGCAAATATTTTCATACAATTCCAACTTGGATAGACATGGCATATGTCATGTTGAGACGTATTTATGACAGCTTTAAATATATCTAAGAATTTAATGCTTTTACTTAAATTTGTTTTTGAATGATTATCAACTTGATGCTTCTACTTCTACGTGTCTATTCAATTTTAATGTGACTGTCTTCTATATTGACACCCGTAACATGTCATACTTAAAAAGATATGTTTTTTTTATAGAAATAATTATTCGAGTTTTAACTTGTTTGTTACCAATATTTTAATATCGAACTTGGATCTTCGCCTCTCCTTTTTCTCTTCATTCCTCTCCATCCTTCATATCTCTCTTAATCTCACTCTCTCTTCATTATAAAATTATTTTTGTTTTCGAGAGAGAATAAAATTAAGAGAGAGATAGAGAGGAAGGAGAGAAATGGAGAGAAAAAGGAGAGGAGAGGATCCAAAATGTTTAATATCAATGTTAAAAATTTAAAAAATTCATGTTTTTTTTTTAAGTTTTTAAAATTTTGTTACAGATAAATTTAAAAAACTCGTGTTTTTTTTTTAAAGAGCTATAATCTAAATTATTGACAAAAATAAATTTCTTTTACTTAATCGCATTAGCTGTGACGATTAATTCGTTCAAATTAATTCGTGTTGAGGATGCGGCGATAGCTTTAAATGTTTGCGACATAATTTTGTAACCTTGATGGAGTGTAATGGTGCTCAAGGAGCCTCCAGTATCTCAGCGGAGGTGGAGGTGTTGGCAAGAAAACACAGTGATGCAACTTGATCTTTTGGGAACAATCTTCAGAGGCGTGAATGTCTTTTGAAGTAGAAATCCAGGGTCTCTTGGTGCAGGGAAGGTGACCTAAACACACGCTTTTTTCACAATTCTATCAAGGCAAGATATAGGAGGAACTTCTTGGCTTTTATTGACACGGGTTCTGGTAGTGTGGGGAATGTCGCTGGTGTCAAGGATGCAGTCAAACTTTTCTTCGAGTCTAAATACACGGAGTCCGTTTTCAGAAGGCCAAAGTTGGATGGTTTACCTTTTACTCAGCTTGAAAACATGGATGTTTTGGAGTTAGAAGAACAATTCACAATGGAGGAAGTGCAAGATGTCATTTGGGAATTCGATGGTAACAAATGCCCGAGACCGGATGGATATAATTTTAGCTTTATTCGTAAATGTTGGAATACACTTTCAGGTGACATCTTTGCTTTTGTTTCTGAATTTTATTCCAAGTCAAATCTCCCTAAAGTTGTTTCGGCATCCTTCATTGCCTTGATCCCAAAGGTTGCTAACCCTCAATTGCTAAGTGACTATCGTCCCATTAGTCTTATAGGAAGTTTGTACAAAATCATTGCTAAACTTCTTGCAAATAGATTTGAAGAAAGTTATAGGAAATTTGTCCTCCAAATCCCAAACAGCCTTTATCCCGGGTAGGCAGATTCATGACGGCATAATGGTGTTGAATGAATTAACAGATTTTGCTAAGAGGAATAGGAAGAATTGCTTGCTGCTGAAAGTTGATTTTGAGAAGGCCTTTGACAATGTTAATTGGGATTTCCTGATGTACGTCCTTAGATGTTTCGGTTTCTGTGAAAAGTGGATAAAATGGATGGATTCGTGTGTTTGTCACGCGTCTTTATCAGTTCTTGTCAACGGTAGCCCAACTCGTAATTTTCCCATGGGTAAAGGCCTACGTCAAGGTGACCCGCTTTCCCCATTTCTATTCACCTTAGTAACTGAAGGTCTTTCAATAATAGTCAAACAAGTTGTTTTGAATGGTGTTTTCAAAGGGTTTAATTTGACTGATAATCTTGGCTTCGAATTGTTGCAATTTTCTAACGACACGCTCATATTCTGTGAGCCTTCAGGGAGCAATTTATGGTGTGTCAAGTCTATCCTCCGGGGCTTTGAATTGGTGTCGGGGTTGAACGTCAATTTGTTCAAAAGTTGTTTACTTGGTGTCAATGTGGATGAAGCATTCCTATCTGCTGCTTCTATATTTCTGTGTTGCAAGGTCATCAGTCTCCCTTTTACTTTCTTGGGTATTCCTGTAGGCTGTAATCAAAGAACCCAACCACCTTGGAGACCAATGGTGCAAAAGTTGAAGAATAAGCTTTCGGTTTGGAAAGGGCGTTTTCTATCCATTGGCGGCAAGATTACATTGATTAACTCGGTTCTGAATTCCATCCCCATCTATTTCTTGTCCTTTTTGGATATTCGTGGTATTCCTTGGGTAAGCTGGTCCGATGTGTGTAAAAGCAGGGAGGCTGGCGGCTTAGGAATTAAATGCCTCAAAGCGTTCGATGAGGCCTTAATGTGCAAATGGAAATGGCGTTTTCTTACAGATACGGATGCAATTTCGCGTCCATTCTTGGAGTTTAGATACGGCTCACTAATCGACTGCGTGATCAGAAATGTCTCATCCACGGTCATATATAAATCTTCTTTGTAGTGGCGGGACATTATCACGAACAAGTTGGAAGTTCCAGAGGAAGATTGGTTTCGCAATGGTGTTAGTTGTGTTTTGGGAAACGGTGCTCACTTATATTATTGGCATACCAAGTGGTTGGGATCGCAACCTCTAAGACTTTTATTCCCTGCAGCCTATAATATCGCCCCTAATAAAAATTTGATTGTCGCCGATATGGGGTATTTTGTTAATGGCGAATGGTCCTTGTTCTTGCAAACAAGCGTTGATGATGGTGAAGCCTCTTCAGAGACAGCAACCCTCCATCTTTATCTCACTAGCACTGCTCCAAGGAGGGGAGTAGAGGACACCTTCAAATGGTTCAAGAACACCAGCGGGTCGTATTCGGTAAGTTCCGGCTACGAAATTTTATCCGCCTCTTCTTCTAACATTTCTTTTGGGGTTGATTCACTCGCAGCCTTTAAAATAATATGGAAATCTTTTGTCCCTCAAAAATTCAAGTCTTTGGCTGGAGATGTGTTAGAGATAGATTGGCCACGAGGGAGCAATTGGCCAAGCAAGGGATTTCGACTGATAACAGAGACACGATTTGTGTTTTCTGCTTCTTAGAAATCGAATCTTTGAACCATCTATTTCTTTCATGTCCTTTCTTAAGAATTGTTTGGAGTAAAATTTCTTCTTGGCTTGGGATTGTTCCGGTGGTGGCTGTTGGTGTTGTGGACCATATGTTGGCCTTTTGTCGCTTGCTTAACGGTAAAATTCCTCCTAGAAAGAATCTGATTTTCTGGTTGGCCACATGTTGGGCTCTTTGGTGTATGCGTAATGATATTCTATTCAACTCCGGAATTTTCAACGAGGGCGAAATCGTGCATAAGATCAAGTTACTTTCTTGGCATTGGAATGTTATTGGTTCCAAATTCAGCGTTAATTGTAATTTTTATTTTTGGGCTCAATGTCCTTTAGAATCTTTGAATTCCTCCTTTTGTATTACCCATGAGTGAGTACCCTTTTACTCACTTTCGTTATAATACTCCATTACTTATTAAAAAAAACAATGTTTTTAGAAATGTCTTAAATTTGGCTGTCACAAGAAAAATAATAGAGATTCGAAATTACTGATCGCGGTATCCGTCATCTTAAACATAGTTTAAAGTGACGGTTTTTGATTGAAAATAGTACTTGTTTCAACACCATATATTTTACATAAAAACAAATACAGATTATAAATTGCTAAAAATTGTCGTAATTTTCTAATACTTGCATTGTTTTAAAACATCATAATTTAGTATTGGTATTATCAAAATAACATCGTATAAATTGTAAAATTATGTGCTTACAAGTTTAATTAAGAAGTGATAAAAAAAAAAAAAAAAGGTCATGCATATTGACGTTTTGATTATAACAACTCATCTTTGAAGACAACTAATAAAGATGCAACTTGACTCAAGACAAACAAGTAGTTCAAATGGTCACAATGAAACAATCTATACCATTAAATCTTGTTTTTTTTTTAATCAAGAAATAATATAAAACGGAGAACTAAGGATTCTCCAACCCGATTACAAAGGAGTGCGGAAAAGTCCGACAAAAAAAAATTACACACCAATTATCCTTACGAAAGGAAGAAAAGCGGATTCTTGCTAAATTCGTAAAAAGTATAATTGAGATGAGTAATCTTCCCACAAAAAAACCATTTCCAAACCAAAAACTTAATGTTTCAAACGGTGTTGTTAATGCTCTTTGTAGTGGTATTTAAAAGCAGTAATAAGAAACATTTTTTTTCATGCAGAAGATTGATGTTTCCCATACCATCTTCATTGATTGCGAAATAAATTTTGCTATATTAGTTTTCAGATTGCATAGAGAATGCATGTATCATGTTCAGAGTTCAGACGCATCTAGAACAGCTTTAAACATATCTAATGCTTTTACTTAAATTTGATTTTGAATGTTCATCTACTTGATGCTTCTACTTCTATACGTCTCTATTCAATTTTAATGAAGTGTCTGCAATTATTAATGGCTTCACAAACAAAAAATCAATTTTTCAACGTATGTCATGTTCATATGGACCCGTTAAACGTCATATTTAAAGAATCATTTATAACTAAAATAATTATTTTGGAGCTCTTACTTCTTTGTTACAGATATTTTTAAATATTAATGTTATGAATTTTTGGTAATTTTTGTAAATCTGTAATTGATTTTTATTATGGTAACAAATACAAAACAATTTGTGTTTTTCTAAAGAACAAAAAATTTGAATTATTGACACTAATAAAATTTCTTTTTTAATCAATAAATTTTGCATCTATTATTTCTAAAAAAACTTGTTGTAGAAGACATTTCTTTCAAATATGCATGCCAATTTATGTTTCAAAGTAATATTTTTATATGTGATAATTAATTGAAAAATTTAAATTTGAAATAATTTTTCTACATTTATTTTTGAATATTGATTGTCATTAAATAATCAAGTTTTTTAATTCTAACAATATTAGAATGAATAAGGATTTAAGGTTGATTGAGTTAAGTGGATAAATATATGTAAGGTTCTAGATAAAAAAATTAAAATTATAAAACAAAAATATATTAAATTGTAACATTTATACATTTGTATTAAACTATATAAATTACCACTAAATTATAAAAATAAAATCCAAAAAAATATTAAAAAAAAAACAAGAGTTTTATAAATTTCTTAAATTAAAAAATATATATTTTCATGTTCATTTTCAACTTAATGCAAAATTCAATTTTTTACAAAATCATCTTCATCAATGTCTTCACCTTCAATTTGATCTTATTCAATATCTCTAGATGATTCAATATTACAACTAAAGACAAAATTATTTGAAGGTGAATACTTACATCAATAATATTCGTAAATATTCGTAAATGATACCTAAATAAAAATAATATTTATATTATTATTTATAAAAATGTTATTTATGATCAAATATTTTTGATCAAAAAATGGTATACGGAAAAAAATATATTATTGATCTAAATATTTTAATATACGAAAATTTAATATAGATCCAAGTATTTTTATAAATGATACCTAAACTAAAATAATATTCCTATACGAAAAAAATCTATTATTTACGAAAAATGATATTTATGAACCAAATATTTTTCATACAAAAATGGTATACGCGAAAAAAATTATTATTGATCTAAATAATTTTATATACGAAATTTACTATTGATCCAAATATTTTTGTAAATGATACCTAAACAGAAATGAAGTCTATATATGGAAAAAAATTTATTATTGATCTAAATATTTTTATATACGAGAAATGGTATTTGTGATTAAATATTTTTAATCCAAAAATGATATGCGGGAAAAAATCTATCATTGATCTAAATATTTTTAGATACGAAATAATCAATTATTTATTTTTTTTGTTCTTTTTTAACGATTTTATTTAAAATAAATGATATATCCAAATTCGCGTAACCGAATAGAACCCGCGTATGCATGGGTTTGTTACTAGTTACAACTAAAGACAAAATTATTTGAAGGTGAATAAAAAAATAATGGGAGAAATTTTTATGGGACAATATATATATATATATATATATATATATATATATATATATATATATATATATATATATATATATATTTAAATCGTTTAAGATCGTCCCAAAATATAATATGATTTTACATAATAACAACATTTGTATATGTGATTTAACAAAAAAATTATAACTTAAGACACATGAAATTTAATGAATTTAAATTTTAAAATATGATTTTAACAACTTTCATATAATTATTTTTCACAGTTGGGGACCACATTTCTTGTAGTGTTTCTTATCATAAATATTTGTCCACAGTTACCAGCAACTCGCACATTTAATTATTTTTTCATTTTTTATTTTAAAATTTAATATATTTTATAGTTGCTTTAATTTTTATTTTTTAGAGAAAAATTATAGTTGTTTTATAGTTTTTACATAAACTGATTTGAGAAAAATATTTTTTTAATTGAAAAATATATTCAAAAATGAGAAAATGGATGATGCACTGACAGTGTAAAAAAGTTTTACACTGTCAACCAATCACGACCATGAATCAGAACAAGTCAGACTGTAATTTTAAAAAAACTTATATGACATAGCAAAACGATTTGTTTCTATTGGATGACAGTGTAAAAAAATTTTACACTGTCAGTGCACTACCTTTAACCTCTTCAAAAATAAATAAAGTTTTAGTTATGGATCGACTCACTATAAATTCAAAAAATTATTCACTTTCTTTCTTTCTTTTTTTTTTATTTTTCCTTCTTTTTTTCTTATAACAAGTAATTGTTTAAAATATTATATTTTTCACCTCTTCCTCTCTTTCTATATTCTATTCCATCTATTTCTCTCTTTACCATTTCTCTTGAGAACCTAACACATCCTTATCAATTTCCATTGTCGTAGTTATGACTTCTTCAATAAGTATTTTTAAATTTCTTTTTTAGAAAGTAAGATATATATAAGAAACAAAGGCTCTCAAGCAAGATTTATATCAAGGCAAGATTTATGACGAAATTACAATTAAGTATTTTTAATATCAAGCAAGATTTATATATTAAGAAACAAAGCAAGATCATATTTTTAAGTACTTCTATCGTAGTTAAGAATTTAATACATCAAAACTTTAATGTCACTGTCAATACAATTGCGGTTGTATTTGGGAAAAATATAACTCCACTTGATTTTAACATGAAAACTCTCTGTCAAAAAAAGGTGGCTTGGATCGTCAACCAATAAATGTTTGTTTAGCTATATGGGTACACCTACTATGTACAGATATAAATAGAGGAACATGTTGGATTTAGAATCATTTCGCTTTTTAATCAAAATTCCCATAAATATTTTTGGAGCCTAGTAAGTTCATTAAGGAAATTTCTGTTTAATTAGGAAAATATTTTTTAATTAGTCTAATTAATTAGATCATATACCATTAGACTTGTAATTAGACCATTAAAAACAAAACCAATGTGTAATTAGTATGAATGGTCTCATTCACCATTAGACTTTTGTAATTAGGATGTTTGTAACTGGTGGAGTATGTCCAAACTCCTGTAGGTGTCTTTGCATAGATTGAGTACTTTTTTGTACTTCTTTTAAGCTATGTTTCACCACAGTTGAAAATTTTCGCCCGGTCATGAGTTCGAATCTTAGCATCTACAATTTTGTTTTATTATTTATTTTTAAACCACTTTTCACCATGGTTAGAACTTTCAACCGCGGTGAAAAATGACGCATGGTCATGCGTTCGAATCTTACTGTTGTTGTTTTATTGTTGTTTTTATTTTATTAAAAGACATACAACAACAGGAGTGTGCTATCCACTTTTCCAATATATAACACTCTATGTTCATTATTTTCCCTAGACAAATTTAGACGAACTTAGACGAATTTCATCTTTCATCTTTCATTTACGAGACTTTAATTCTCCATTAATCCAAGCTCGAAAGCATCATTTCTTACATAAATATAACTCGAAAATATCATTTCTTTCATTAACAAATTTCAAAACTTCGTTATTTTTCTCCAACATGAATGAGACAAGGAAAACATAGATTCAAGTTAGCAATGTATAAGTTATTGTTGTGTCAGGTAAAATTTTTAATGTTGTTGTTGAGATTTAATGTTTGATGATTTTATAGTATTTATTTTTTGTTGTTATTGTTGTTATTGTTATTGTTGTTGTTCTTGTTGTTCTCATTGTTGTTGTTCTTGTTGTCGTTCTTGTTGTTGTTCTTGTTGTTGTTCATGTTGTTCTTATTTTTGTCCTTGTTGTTGTTCTTGTTGTTCTACTACTGTATTTTTTATTTTACTAAAAGACATACAACAGCGGTTATTTAATACAACCGCTGTTGTATGTAGTGCGATATCTAGTTTACTACAACGGACACTCACTACAACACGGAACAGCTTTCACAGCGCTTTTTTTGGCCTTTAACAGCGCTTTAAAGCGCTGCCATAGCCAGCGCTGGCGTAGGCTACGAAAGCGCTTTTAAAAGCGCTCTGGTAGACCCCCCCTTTAAGAGCGCTTTCCTGGAAAAAGCGCTCTGGTAGGACCCCCTATTAGAGCGCTTTCCTGGAAAAAGCGCTCTGGTAGACCCCCCTTTAAGAGCGCTTCTTAGTAAAAGCGCTGGCAAAGACCAGTAAAAAAGCAAAAAAAATTAAAAAATTACGCAGCATACAAAAGCGCTTTTGGAAAGCGCTCTGGTAGGCCCCCCTATGAGAGCGCTTTTTCCAGAAAAAGCGCTCTCATAGGGGGGCCTACCAGAGCGCTTTCCAAAAGCGCTTTTGTATGCTGCGTAATTTTTTAATTTTTTTTGCTTTTTTACTGGTCTTTGCCAGCGCTTTTACTAAGAAGCGCTCTAGTATGTGGACCTTTAAGAGCGCTTTTTAGAAGCGCTGTAGTTGCTAAATGAGGTATTTTTATGTGCAGCCTATAATTTAATCCTCCCAGTCGACCTGTAATGTTTTCGACCTGTAATATTTTCGACCTGTAATATATTTTCGACCTGTAATATATTTTCGACTATATTATTTCAGCCATCAGTAAGACAATATATATACTAATATATACCATTATAATATCCAAAATTATATATATACATCATTACAAAATTATATATATACATCATTACAAAATTATATATATACATCATTACAAAATCAACAATATTATAGTTCAAATCTGCATGAAAAATAGCTTAATATAAAATTGACACAATTCCTCTTTGATTTCTTCTAACTTTAGCTTCGAGTACCCAGCAGCACGGAATTCGTCAAGGTACTATAAAACAAAAACATAATATGAATAATATATTTAGGTAAATGTAATAAATTATATGAAATTATCTTAAGTTATAACTTTATACCGTGGGAGGAATCTCTAATTGATTCGCCTGAATGATTTCTTTCATAAACCTCAATACAAAGTATCCGCAGTCTGAACTGTTACGCTGTAGCGGACACTACATAGAAAAACAAATAAGATTCTATATAAGTTGTCTTGTTTTACCAAGTAGCATAAATATTATAAGCAAATTTGTGAAAAGTAATGTACCTGCACTTCGATCCAGGTGATGTTGTTTGATTTAGTCCGGGATACCTGTGCGTCCCGTTGACTACGGAATACTTGTATTGATCTAATTAACAAATATATAAAAGCATATGTTTAGATCAATCCCACAAATAAGTAAATATATAAATATACACGAATATATATTTAGAACGATCCTACTTACAAATCAACGATTTCCTTCATGGCCGGATAATTGGTCCATTCACCCTTTACCGAATTCAGATAATACACGACTTCCCTTATCGGGTTGATAGCAAGCAGCAACCAGTGTGCTCTATAAATTAAAACAATAGGTTATATGAAAATATTGCTATACACTAAAGAAACAGAGATTAGATGAATAAAGAATGAGAAACTAACCCTACTGGTCGGGTATTATACGCCCAAAGATGCAGACATTCTGTATTGCCGGTGGACATGAATCTATCGACTAAGCGCTGTCTAACAGATTCCGGATCCGAAACAATTTCCATTCCGCTGCAATGGGCGGAAGACACGAACCGGAATCTGTTAGACAATGCAGTCCCGCGCAACACTCTGTCATACAACAACCTTAAATAAAAACATAATAAACATTAGATTCTTTTCATTGAAAAGTGTAAATAAATTATATTGTGGGACTAATTAAATAATATATCGGATGAGTGAATATTACCGGATGTATGAATGCATATTACTGACGCCTAGTTGATCTTGGTTAAAAATCTCTTGCAAGTCATCAATTGTAATATGTGACTTGAACTCAATACCGAAGACACTTTCATCCATATCGATTTCCCGTAAAGCACCATCCTTCATATCGGACATATCAACCATTGTTGCGAGTGTCGCCCGGTATCGAGGCACAAAAGCACCGCCTTTTCTTGCCGCTTGCTTCGGAGGACCACTGGGTGGTACGCTACGAACCTGCTGCGTCACTTGTTGTGACTCCCGAGCGGATGCCTAAAAATCATATAAGTTAGGTAAAATATAAAATCATGCATATTTTGATTCAGATTATATATTAACACTTTAAATGTACCTCTTTTAGCGATGCAACAGACTCCTCCTCCTGTAAAATCCCTTTACCCTTAATTGCGGGTTTTATAGGAGCAGTCTAAAAATAAAATGTAAAACATAATTAATAAACGGTTTAGAATTGACATTCGAAAACTAAATGATTCATAATCGTTTTCAATTTACCTCATCACTAATGGTAATGAGCTCCGAGGGCCATGCAACAAACGATCCTATTGCATCTCGCAGCAATGTCGTCTCTGAGACCATGTCAGGTACCGGTAGAATCGCATCACGATCTAATACAACATCCACCGATACTTTCAGGTGTCCATCCGGGAGCGGTCTGTGGTGAAGTAAATCTCCCGAAGTGTTGTGCACTTTTCCCTTGCCAACTAGTCGATAACTCGGTTCCGATAAGTATAGTTGGCAAGATGAAATGCCCTAAACCAATAATAAATATAAAGTCATTATCATTAATAAAATAGAACAATTTAAAAGGAAAAAAAATTATAATTACCTCGGGAAATTTCCTTTGATAGTTGATACTAGCCTTATCACTAGTTTCTTTCACCGATGAAGTGTTGCATTTTTCTCTCATATACGCCTCTTTATCTCTTTGCAATTCAGAGACTTGTGCTTGCAATTCCGCCAACTTTTGCAACACTTCTTCATTTGAAGGATTTCTTCTCCTAGGACTCTTGTAAAAAGAGGTTGGAGTCACACCATGACCCTTACCCCTCACCCGACCGGGATACTCGGGAGCATCTAGTACTCTACTAAGTACGCTCTCCTCACCGGTGGATGCCGATTGCGACAAGGTCTCCTGTAATTCATTTACATTTAAATAATTATTAGTGGAGATAAAAAGTCATTTATATATTAAAAAACATTTGATTTAATTAAAGACATAGTATTATACTTACACATTCAGTATAAACTCTCTGAACATCGGGATCGACAGTGTGATTCTTGCCCACACGAGCTTCCTTCCACAACACATGTACAGGAAGTGAAGCTTCCTCACTTTTAGTCTCCTCCAACTATGCATTGACACAAACGATAAAATCGTCAATTAAAACATGCACATGTAGACAATTAATTAAATCGAATTTCTATTTACTTACAATTTTATCCTCTAAGCGTGCATATCCCAAACGCCCTTTTTTGTATGGATACGCGGGTTTGGATGCTCTCTCCCTATTCGTGGCACTCTTTTTCTGAAAAGCTTCATCTCTTTGCTTTACAAACTCAGCCCAATCTGCTTCATCAATGAAGGTCGCATACTTTGTTGGCCGTCCCGGTGCATTTTCAAGAAATTTTCCATCTTTATCCTTAAGATAGGTGTTTGTCAAAAAACTTTTCCACCCTCTATATCTCTTGCCGGCCAAACTAAGTATGTAGCTTTTACGTTCATCTGGTATCTCAAAAGTCCTCTGCAAAAAAACGTACGCATAGTGTGTTAGTATAAATAATTTAAACAATTTATCGTCAAGATAATAACAACAATTAACCATATATGATATATACCTGAAGCTCTTCCCAAATCGCTTGTTTTTTATCCTCCAATTCTAAATTTTTCGTTTTCGATTTCCAGGTAGCTATGGAGACCGGAATATGCATACGGACAAGTGTACCAATATAACTTGTCAACTTTGCAGAATTAGGACCAATTGGTTGTTTATCAGAATTCCATTCCAATCGGTACACTAATCCTTGGTCTCTATGTCGTATGATACTCCTCATAATAGTGATGCCTCGTGCAACCTCTTTTGCTTCAGTATCAGGTGGAGCATTTGTATCCGAAGCAACTCTTTCTTGTGAGTTTTCTTGTAAGTTTTCAGGTGGGTTTTCAGGTGGAGCATCTCTATCTGAAGCCATTGAACCTGTATCAAACAAACTAAAGCACATTAGTACACTATTAATAAGCTAACAATCTATACAAGTCAAATGGAAGTCAAACCATGCATGTACAAGTAAATCGGAAACGAAATCGGTACAAATCAAAATAAGCGTAAAAAAGAAAGTTATCGGAATTGAACGAAATTTACATGGCTATGGTAAAACGTCGCCACGGACTCAAAAACAAAGTCGGTTTTCCGAAATTCAGACCCTAAGCCCGACTTTTGATTACGGGCAGAAGCAAAACCGATAAAAAAATAGTCCCGAAATGTAAAGATAAGTGCATGAGCAGCTCCGGAATCGTCAAAATAGTATAGTTACATGTAAAGAAGTCAACAAGCGGATACATGGTTCAAAAGTTATGTACAAAACGAGAATATGCACCAAATTGAATAAAACAAATTAGTCGGACTATGTATACTATTACCTTTATCACTAACGTCTCTTTCTTTTCTTGGTAGGTTTGTGTACTACGCGTCTCTTAACAATGCGGACGGTTGGATTGATCCAAATACCCTCATTATGATCATTTCTAATACAAGATTCATTCTCATTTTGATCGTTTCTTGTACAAGATTCAATGCCAACACCAATATCACCTTGATCTTCAATTTTTTCATCAACTATTTTGTTAGATAAAAGCACTATAGACCATTTCGTACTTGTCGGATCATTGACATAGAACACTTGTTTAGCTTGAGAGGCTAGAATGAAAGGCTCATCTTTGTACCCTACCCTATTGAGATCCACTTGCAAAAATCCTGACTTATCCATTCGTACGCCACTATTATTTTCAACCCACTTGCAACCAAATACAGGAATCTGAAACTTCGCGTAATCAAACACCAAAATGCGCTCGATAACCCCAAAATATGACAAATTTGCAAATTTCGGATTTAAGTCATTCGCACTTGATATGTGCATAGCTTCAGCTACCAAGGTTACACCACTATTTTGCATAGTACTTTTATCATCCTGTTCTTTGGTATAAAATGTGTATCCATTAATTGCGTATGCGCTATAAGAAAGTACAATTACAGATGGACCATAGGCTAAACATCTCAACCTTTCTGTTACTGAAGCAGGATCTGAACGATACTTTGAATAAATATGATCTCTAAACCACGGTATGAAACTTCGATTGTGCTCTCGTACTATCCAGTTCTCATTTCTATTTGGATTTAAATCTCGGAGAACAACTTTGTGCATTTCAACAAACGGCTCAACCTCAATCTCATTGTGCAGAACATACAAGTGCACTTGATCCCGTTCGACCATTGATACTGTCACAACTTTATTTCCAATTAGCCTTTTTCCTTCTTTTTTTTCGACAATATGAGATTTGGGGAGTCCAATTGATTGAACATTTGACAGATATTCAGTACAAAACTCAACCGCTTCTTCAGCAACGTATCGCTCGGCAATACAACCCTCCGGTCGACTTCTGTTTTTCACGTACCCTTTTAATATTTTCATATAACGTTCAGCAGGGTACATCCATCTCATATAAGCTGGTCCGCACAGTTGTGTCTCTTTCACAAGATGAACGACTAGATGAACCATTATGTCAAAAAACGAGGGAGGAAAATACATTTCAAGATCACATAAAGTAACAACTATCTCATTTTGCAATGTTGGTAAGATCGCGGGATCGACCACCTTACTGCAAATAGACCTGAAGAAGAAACACAGCTTAGTTATTGCGCTTCTTACTTTTTCTGGCAGAATAGAACGTATACCTATTGGTAAAAAATGTTCCATTATAACATGGCAATCATGCGTCTTCAAACTCTTTAACTTGAGGTCTTTCATGGACACAAGTCTTCTAATATCTGAAGAGTAGCCTTCTGGAACTTTTACTTCACTGAGGAACTTACACAATGTTTTCTTCTCCTTTCTAGATAGAGTGTAAACAGCAGGTGGCAGATATGTTCGTCTTCCTTTCGTCACGGGCGCCAATTCAGTTCTCATCCCCATGTTTACCATGTCATTCCTTATGTTAACGCCATCCTTAGACTTTCCTTGTATATTGAGTAGCGTACCTATAACGCTGTCAAATACATTTTTTTCAATATGCATAACATCCAGGAAATGTCTTACGTACAACGACTTCCAATATGGAAGTTCAAAGAAAATTGACTTCTTCTTCCACCCACCCTTGACAATTGAATGTGCAAAAGGCTTGCCAAACTGAGTGCTCACATCTTTCACCTTTTCAAAAATTTGATCACCTGACAAAAAAGGCGGGGCTGTACGATGTTCGGCCTCTCCATTGAATGCTTTTCTCCACCCACGGTAGTGATGATTAGAATTTAAGAATCTACGATGGCCGAGAAAGACATTCTTCTGACAAAGCGCCAATCGTGTCGTATCGGTTTCATCTTCACAAACAGGACACGCCTTTTGACCCTTGTTGCTGTACCCGGATAGATTTCCGTATGCTGGAAAATCATTAATTGTTCCAAACAACATCGCCCTCAAGTTGAAACTTTCTTTCCTATACCCATCGTAAACCTCCACACCTCTCTCCCACAAAAACTTTAAATCTTCGATTAAGGGTGCCAAGTATACGTCTATGTCATTCCCTGGTTGTTTAGGCCCAGAAATTAGCATAGATAACATCATGTACTTACGCTTCATACATAGCCACGGAGGTAAGTTATAAATCATAAGAATCACAGGCCATGTGCTATGCGAGATACTTTGAATACCATGCGGGTTCATTCCATCAGTAGACAATGACAACCGAAGGTTTCTTGCTTCTTTTCCAAATTCAGGATATTCAGTATCAACTTTACTCCATTGTGGTGAGTCTGCCGGATGTCGCAACTTTCCATCAATAATTCTTTCATCTGCATGCCAAGTCAAGTGTCTTGAATCGGTCTCACTACGATACATGCGTCTAAATCTCGGAATTATAGGAAAATACCATAAGACTTTAGCAGGAGACAACTTTTTCTTATATCGAGGGGCACCACATTTAGGACACTCATTCAACGCTGCATACTCGTTTCGAAACAAAACGCAATCGTTTGGACATGCGTGTATCTTATCATAGCTCATTCCAATAGAAGACAACATCTTTTTGGCTTCATACGTTCGATTGGGAAGAACATTATCCTCTGGTAGCATATCTTTCATAAGGGCTAATAACTCTGTGAAACTTTTATCCGACCATCCATTGTCCGCCTTTAAGTTGTACAACTTTAACACCGCAGACAATCTTGTGAATTTTGAACAACCATCATACAACGGTTTCTCTGCATCGCTTACCAACCTCTCAAACATTTTGGGACAATCCGCTAGATCTTCTTCCAGCGCTTCTGCAATCTCTTCGACTCGATCACAATCGTATGTGTCTGTGCAATCGTCGTTTGAAGCATACTTCCTATTACACCTCGACCCAGCATTCCCGGTACTTTTCTCACCATGCATTGTCCAACATGTATAACTTCTATCAATTCCAAACCGTAGTAAATGAGATCCCAACTGATTCCCGTCAACCTTACCCCCGGCATAACAGCAACCCAAGCAAGGACACGGCATTCGAAGCGGGTCTTTGGAGTTCGCAACCGCAAACTCAACAAATTCCCATACCCCTTTCTCGTACTCTTTCGACAATCGGTTTGAATTCATCCATGTCTTATCCATGTCTTAATTAAGCTAAACAACAACGGTCAAACTTCCACTCTTCACAAGTAACCCCTATGGCGAATTCAATTCACAAAGTTAGTAAGTACCTCCTATATTAACTCTATAAACACATAAAACTAATGTGTTTCTGTCAAAACGCAAAGTATAAACGGAATGAATCCGAAGCAATAAAACGTAACATATATAATCACACAATTTCAGACAAATTCATCATAATACCAGTAATTTGAGAAAGAAATTTACCTCGGATGTTACCGAACTCAAGAAAACGCCAAACGTCGAACTAGGCTGGGAAACGATCAAACTTTCACTATACACAAGTTACCCCTATAGCAAATTCACAAAGTTAGTAACCACCAAGACAAAATCGATTGAACAAAGGAAATCAACAATAGTTTTATGTCTATATCTTATAATATACTTAAGATTTTAATTACTATTTTTTTAAAGAAAACCATAATATATATACTTAGAAATATTTTAATGTTTTATTTAAAAAATAAGTCATTCCTTATTTTCAAAATTGTCCTCCCAAACAGACCTTTGGAGAATTTTTATGTAATTTCTTTATATAGAATAAACACAAATTATGACAATTTTAATAATAATTGAAATCAATTTAAAAAGCATACATGTTATGATTTTATTTAGAATTAGCAAACTGACTGGTTAAAGTCTCAAAAAAATAATGGAGTAGATGGACATTATTAAGGATGTGAGCCTAAAACTATAGTCTTTTTAGAAAAACAAGGGTGGGATAGACACACGACTTTGAGCTGCACCTAATAAACAGATGAATACTATTAAGGATGTCAGCCTAAAATTGTGGTCTGTACCAGGAAAACAAGGGTGGGACAAGCGCACGAGCTTGAGCTGCATCTTATAAGTGGACGGACATGATCTTAAAACTATAGTCTGTTTCCAAAAAACAAAAGTGAAATAGCAAACTGTCCTTCGGTACTACTGTGTGCCCATTGAATTAAATTCATTCATTACATTTCATACCTACCTCAATCACTTTAATTCAACTAAATTAAGGAGTAACAATGTACTCTTGCATATAGAGTAAAGAAGCATTCTAACAGTTTTAACACAATATTTTGGTCTCTCTAAACACTATAATAAAGGATTAAGCAGTTTTTATTTTCTATTTTATAACTTTGTTAAAATTATCTAATAAAATTCAGTGACTAAAATTGTTCAAAAATACTGACAGTGGCTAAAATCTATCCAAAACTTCATGTCACCATCTTGAAAAGGTTCCACAGTCACAGATGAAAAGAGAGAACAGTTTCAGAAAAAGAAAAACGTGAAAGAGATGTAGCACAAACAGGATTTTCATACTCAAGGGAGTTTGACAACTACTGAGACAACGCACAAACACAGTCCAAAACAGAAAACCACAGAAGAATATAACTAATAACAATTGAGATACAAGAAGATTTCAAAGAGAATTTACCTTCTTTTTCACGAAATGAGAATCTAGGGTTGTGGATTAGAACACAAAACCCTATCACTTAGAAGTTTCTGGAACAAACCCTAAGCCCGAAATCACACGTTTCTGGAGAAGAGACGGAGAAGAGACGGAGACGAAACGATGGTGGTGGACGGAGGAGAAGAAGTTCTCGCGATGGTGGTGGACGGAGGACCGACGACGGTGAGGGGTGGGTTCTGGTTCGCGTGCAGAGAGAAAAAGAAAGAGAGAAAGTGAGAAACAGTAACGCGTGTTTTGGTTTTTAATTTTTAGTAATAAAGGCTACTAAAGCGCTTCTGAAAAGCGCTCTCATAGCCTGGTCTATACCAGCGCTTTTGACAAAAAGCGCTCTCATTAAACACCCCTACCAGAGCGCTTTTGAAAAGCGCTTTCGTTCCCCCCACGTTCCCCCCACCTACCAGAGCGCTTTTGTAAAGCGCTTTCGTACCCCCCCCCCCCTACCAGAGCGCTTTTGAAAAGCGCTCTCATAACCCCCCCCCTACCAGAGCGCTTCTTAAAAGCGCTTTCATACCCCCCCACTCTTAGAGCGCTTTTTTAGCGTGTTTTTTAATTTTGTCTTTAGCGAAGCCTATGCCAGCGCTTTTTCTAAAAGCGCTTTCGTAGGGGTGCTGCTAAAAGCCAAATTTGGCGTAGTGACTATACCGTGATTGTAAATATCCCACTTACAATCACATGCTAAGTAACAATGGACCGTCAATCGTGATTATAGCTCTTTCACAATCGTTGCACAATTGTTATATGTGTTATCTAGGGTAGTGTAACCTCTTCAATTCTTTCATACTTTTCTCATATATTTTAGTCATAGTGCTTTGAGAGTGTTCTTGAGTCTAAAAGATATTGTTCTGAATAAATGTATCACTGTAAATTTATCAAGAGTAGAATTTTCTCTTAAGTAAATTAAATTATTCCTCCTTAAGAAGTGATTATTTTGGTCGGGAGAAAAATCATTGATTTTTTTTCTTATTTGTATTTCGGAGATTAGTCTTAGTCGCAGGTTTGGTTCAAGAGCTCCACCATTGAAAAAATTCTCTTTTGGTTTGTGAAGATCAGCCAATAAAAATTTCCACAATAATTCTTGAGCTCAGACTGGTTAAAATTTTATATCTGTTCAAGATTATCCTAGTGTAAAATCTCACTCGATTTTTGAGTTCAACTCAATCTAAAAACTAAATAGATTTGAGATCAGCTAGGCACAAATATTGTTCGATTCGTGGCTAGTCTGTGTAAAACCTCAATGCAGTTTAGAGGATAACTAACTCAACACACCGTCTTTTTTCAATATTATTATGTACAAAATATCTATTTAATGTGAATACTAACCACTTCAAACCTATTCATTGTATAGTTGGAAGTTAACGTCAAACTTTATTATTTTTTCTTGTATAAGGGGATTCATGGGCATAACCATCTAAAAGATCTCAAGTAATAGTTGATAATCTCAAAATCAATTCTTTGAGAGATTAGCATGTCACTTCATAATAATGAACCTCTATAAATCTCTAGTATTATTTCTATTCTCCTATCTTCTTTATTTTCTACGTAATTTCTTTATTTTGAATTTCTGCTTTATATTTATTCAAAATTTGTATTTATTCAAACATTTGATAAATTATTTTCAAACTCTTATTTTAAAAATAATTTTATTTTAAATTAAATATTTTCAAACTTCTATATTTTACTCTGTCTTGTGTATGGAGTCATATATTTAACAATTACAAATATATAAGTAAAGAAATAATTAATACTTTTTAAAATTTAAAGAGAAACTTATGAAAAAAATCAAAAGAAAAACTCAAAAGAGTCTTATTTGAAGCCAAATATTTTAATTAAGGTTTTTATATTGACTTGAATTTAAAATATGAAATTTTAAAAAAGTGTTATTATTTTAAATTCTTAAAGATTATTTTGTGACACCTAAAATTTGTTTTTTTACAAGAGAGAATTTTTTTTATTAAATAATATATTTTTTAACTTATTTACCTATTTACTTTATATAAAAAATGAATATTATGATAATTTCCATTTCCATTTTCATGTTTGTCAATTCAATTGGTCAAAAAAATGTGGCTGAGAATTAGATAAATCAACCAAAAGAGATGATTTATATTCAACTTAAATAATGTATTGTTTTAAAAACAAACCAAAATCTTAAATAATGTATTAAGATTTGAGAGTGTGCAGTATTTATATTTTGAGTTTAAAGATAGTGCACTGACCGTGTAAACTAACTTTACACATACAATCAATCAAAATTCCTATACTTACCATGTTATATTAATTTTTTAAAATTAAAATTATATTTTAATTAAATACTTGGTTATGATTGGTTGACAGTATAAAAAAATTTATACTGCCAGTGTGTATTTCTTTTTCTCTTATATTTTTAACTTAAACATGTGTGTATTGTTAATCAAATAATAGAATTAAGTAACTTGAATTTGAACTTTTTTTTGTATAAAATAAGTTTTCATCAAACCTTACTTACTTTTTCGGTTCTCTTAATGTCAAAGGATTAAAGACCAAACAAAATATTGATAGTTATTTATCAACACTGCCCTTAACTTGTAGGGTATCTGAGCAATAAATTTGCAAATTTTCTAATACTATTCAAACGTATGTTTATTGAATTATTACTTTTTTTGTTCCAAACCTGTCGGTTCAATTTTAATGTAGTGTGATGTCATGTGCCTATTTATGTTTCACGTCATATTTAGAAATATTCTGTTTTTAATAAAAAAATAAATATATTTAGTTTTTGTCTGTTTGTTGCAGATATTTTTTTAAATATGTATGTTATGATTTTATTTATAAATAAAATTAGGAAATGCATGCGTATGAATTCTGGTTTGATACACATATTTGTTTATATAATATATTTATTTTTAATGAAAGTTTAAAAAAATATTTAAATTAATAATAAATTTTTTCGTATATAAAATAATCAAATAAGTAATAATTTTTTCCATAAATCATTTTTGAATTATAAATACCATCTTTTGTATATAAACATATTTAAATTAAATATAGATTTTTTTCAGTATATAAACATTATTTATGTTTAGGTATCTTTTAGAAAAATATCTAAATCAATAGTAAATTTTTGTATATAAAAATATTTAAATTAATAATAGATTTTTTTCCGTATACCATTTTTGAATCAAAGTTTTTGGATCACAAATATCATTTTTCATATACAAAAATATTTAGATCATTAATATATTTTTTCCATATACAAATATTATTTAAGTTTAGGTACCGTTTACAAAAAAATCTGAACCAATTGTAAATTTTCGTATATATAAATATTTAGATCAATAATAATTTTTTTCCCGTATGTCTTTTTGAATTAATTTTTTTGGATCATCAGTATCATTTTTTGAATAAAAAAATATTTAAATTAATAATAGATTTTTTCCCGTATACAAATATTATTTATGTTTAGATATCATTTAGAAAAATATCTGATCAACTGTAAATTTTCATATATCAAAATATTTAAATCAATAATAGTTTTTTTTTCCCATATTTCATTTTTTAATCAAACTTTTTTGGATTATAAATACCATTTTTAATATATAAAAATATTTTGATCATTAATATAGTTTTCCCATATACAAATATTATTTATGTTTAGGTATCGTTTACAAAAATATATGAATCAATTGAAAATTTAGTATATAAAAAAATTTAGATCAATAATAGTTTTTTCCTGTATACGTTTTTTGAATAATTTTTTTGGGATTATAAATACCATTTTTTGTATATAAAAATATTTATATCAATAATAAATTTTTTCCCGTTTACAAATATTATTTTTGTTTAGGTATCATTTACAAATATATCTTAATCAATAGAATTTGAGTACAAAGAAAAGTAGTATGTTACAATTGAATAAATAATATATATATATATATATATATATATATATATATATATATATATATATATATATATATATATATATATATATATATATATATATATATCCTACTTACATTGATAACATATATTTGTGAAATGACATAACTTAAATTGTTTTTAATATATAATTAGGCAAACATAATTTTAATTGTATAAACTTCATTATTGATATATATTAATATAATAATATTTTGTGTTTTATCCAATAACACATATTTTCAAATATATTTTTAAATTCATTTTAATTGAAATAATATTTTTTAAACTAAAATTATTGTTATTTTCTTAAAAAATATTGTTCTTAAAATAAAAATTATTTCAAATTATATTTCTTCGTTATTAATATTCAATTACTAAATTTAATTTTTATTTTAAATTTAAAATGATCATAATAATATTTTTATTAAATTAGTTATTATATATATATATATATATATATATATATATATATATATATATATATATATATATATATATATATATATTTTGATGATAAGTATAATTTGTTTTAGTATCAAATTAGTTATAAATTATTTTCATATTGAATTAGTTATATTGATGTATTATATTATTAGCATAGATTTTAAAAAAAAAAATCATTTTAATTTTTATTGTTGAATTATAATTTTATATTTTCATTTTTTACTTTTATATAAACAAAAAATGAGAAGTGAAAAAAGAGGGGGAATGAAGGATTTAGATTCAAAAAAGTAAAAAGTAAAAAGTGACTTGCACAAAAAAAATGTTTTTGGTGCTCCCAAATTATTAATTTAGACTAAGCTAATTAAATCATATTTTTATGATTTTCAGAACAACAATTTTTCTTATATTATAGATATTATTTATTAATTATTAAAAAGTAAATTTATATTAATTTTTATTATAGTAAATGAATACAAAATAAATCGTGCCTTTTTGTAAAGAACAAAAAATATAAATCATTGACACAATTAAAATTCTCTTATTTAATTGAATTAATTTCCTTCAATTTTTTCTAAAAAACGTTTAGAAAATATTTCCTTCTAATATGCATGACAATTGACAATTTATATTTCAAAGTAATATCTTTACAGATAATTACTTGCAAAATTTAAATTTGCAGTAATTTTTCTCAATTTATATTTTAAATATTGATTGCCTTTATATAATCAAGTTTTTTTAATTTTACAATAATAAAATTGATAAGGATTCAAAGTATGACAATAATTAGTATCCCTTATACTCCCTATTTAATAAATTTTCCTATTAAAAAAAGTTAGATAATGCTAAAAATTAAGTTAGATGTATGTTAATGTTTTGAGAAAAATTAATTTCGCCATTTTGAATAAATGACGATAGAGGCTTCATAGAGGATTGACCTTAATTGTGGAGGAATGTTGCATCAGTGAGGTATGGTTCCTCAGTGACAAATTTAAAGCATGTTGCTTATTATATTTTTTTTTAGTAATCAAGATACTATAAAAGGGAGAACTAAGGGTTCTCCAACCCGATTACTTCAAGAGACGGTAAAAACCGACAAAAGAAAATTACAAATCAATTACATTTACGGGAGAAAGTACAACGACTCCTTACAAAACTCGTAAAATGAATAATTGGGATGAGTAATATTCTCACAAAAAGACCACTTCCAAACCAAGAGCTTAATGTTCCAAACGGTGTTATTAATATTCCATAAATCATTCCGGAAACACACTCTGTTTCTAACCAACCAAATAGCCCAAGTAGTAGCAAGCCAAACAACACTCAATTTTCTATCTTTCACCATACTCACACTAAAAAATAAGTGTCAATCCATAAAATTCGACAAACACTAATCAATAAAACGATCCCCTTTACCAACCAAAAAGCTATATCACACCAAATTTTCTTCACCACCCCACAACTAAAAAAGAGATGATTCCTATTTTCCAAACAATTACCACACAATTTACACATTAAATTCTCCAAAGAAAGAGGAATACCTTGAGTCACCAAGAGGTTCTTAGTAGGAACCCTCTCAAGGAAAATTCTCCAACCAAAAGCCTTTATCTTGAAAGGAACATCCATCTTCCACATTATTCCAAAAGCTCCATCATGAATATTAGGGGGATCGTGAGGTGTTCGGAGAGAATCATAAAAAGTATAACACGAAGCCACTGAATATTCCTTTTTCGAGCTACAAGACCAAACCATCGTATCCTTGCCTTCTTTCCACTCTCTCAACTCCTCCACCCGCCTTTTCAATTTCCCGACTTCTTCTAAAATCTCGGGATTCTCTAAGTAATACTCGGATACGCCAAAATAGGAAAAGCCTCTTTTAAAGAGGTGCCCTCTAACCAATTCGAATCCTAAAATGGAGTATTAAAATCATTATAAATAGTAAAACTATTACATTCTACAATAGGATCCAAAGAAGAAGATAAACTAACCTTTATCATGTCCTTCCACCAAAAGGAACAAGAGGGAGGGACTATAAAATCCTTGCCAACACAAAAATCATTTGAAGATAAATCTCCATAACGAGTTTTCAAAACGTCGTACCACAAAGTGTCCTCCCCTTGAAGAATTCGCCACCTCTACTTGTTAAGAAAAGCCAAATTAAACAAAGCAATATTTTTGACTCCTAATCCCCACTTTTCAAAGGGTAAGGTAACTTCCTCCCACTTCACCCAATGAATTTTCCTTTTTTCCTCCACTCCCCCCCCCCCCCCCCCCCCCCACAAAAACTTACTTTGCATAGCATTAATCCTTTTCACCAATTTTGTAGGCATCTTCTAAAAAGACATAGTGAAAATGATCAAGGAACTAAACACGGACTTCAAAAGAGTAATTCTACCAACCAAATTCAAAGAGCGGTTTGTCCATCCTTCCAACGGATTCTTCATTTTCAACAAAAGAGGATTCCAAGTGGCTTCCTTCCTCGGATTGAAACCAATAGGAATACCAAAAAAATAAAAGTTACAATCCTCTAGCTTGCAAGAAAGTAAGAGGGGAACTTCCTCAAAGAAACCTACAATAGTATTAATACCAATCAACTTGCTTTTATGATAATTGATACCAAGCCCCGAGACAATTTCAAAAGCCCGACTAACCTTATCATACGCATATCTCAAAAAACTCCAACTAACCTTATCATACGCCTTTTCAAAATCCACTTTAAAAAGCATACACTTGCTACCAACTTTTCTAGCATAGTCCACCACTTCATTAGCCACTAACACGCCGTCAAGCAATTGCCTACCAGGAACAAAGGCGCTTTGGCAAGAGGAAATAATAGAATTAAGCACAACTTTTAGTCTCCCCGCCAAAAGCTTCGCCACAACCTTATACATACAACCCACCAAACAAATAGGCCTATAATCATCCAAAAATTAGGATTAGAGGACTTCGAAACTAAAGTCAAAAAAGAAGAAGTAATAACCTTAGAAATGGATCTTCCAACAAAAAAATAATTGAAATAGCGGATAAAATCTTCTTTTAGAAAATGCCAACACTTCTTAATAAATAAAAAAAGTAATCATCCGATCCCAGACTTTTATTACCACCACACTCCCAAACCGCCTCCTTAATTTCTCTTTCAAGAAAAGATCTCTCAAGCCCAACCGCCTCCACCTTACTAATAGATTTAAAAGATATACCTTCCAACAAAAGTCTAACCTCCTCCCTTTCAATAAATTTATTCTCGAAGTGCTTGATAAAATGTTAATAATGAAAAATCATTATTAATTTTGGTTTATGTTTTCAACTCATATATCTAGATTGCTGCTTCCAATATGTTTGTTCGATGATTTCTCTTATAGAAACTTGTTTGAGTAGGCTTTAGTTACATTACATTCGATTGCCGTTGATTTATAGGCTATAGCCAAAATAGTGATATTTCCCGGTAGCTTAATTGCAACTTCAAGAGGATAAAAGCTGCAAATTTCACCCCAACTATACTTCAATGATATAAGCTGCAACAATCTAATGAAAAAACACACCAAGATTTCCCGGTAGCTGAATTTGTGTGTTTTGTTTTTTTTGCTGTAATTTTGTTGGTAACAGTTTTTCATTTGCTGTGGAACAATACTAACTTTATTAACTTTTGAACATTTTTGCTCTTAATATGATAGTCATTTTTTTCCATTATTTTATGACATGTCTTGACATCATCATTAAGGGAGTTTTTTTGTGATTTAATTTTTATCAATATTCTTAAAAGAGTTTGTTCTTAATGCTTATTATTAAAGACCCATAAATTTTAAACGTATTCTAATGAATTAATTTTCATCATCTATTTCAAATTAAATAACTTTTCACAAACTAAGATGGATCATATTAATAAGAGTGTTTACCAATGCTTCTCTAAATGGAAAGCACAACTTAGACTCGTTCATACGTCAGTATGGATGGAGTTTCTAAGTCATAAAAAGAGTCTTTATTTTTATGTTATTTACTGTTATCATCCACTTAATAATTTGTAGTAATTAACAACATAATAGTACAGTTTATCAACACTATAGTTGTAAACATTGTAGCTACCGGAAGTGGTTTCCTCTTATTTATCTTTTCCTTTCTTTCTTTTATTCATGCAATCATTATGTTATCATACTATGTAGCATATCTTCAAGTCTAAAGGTCTTCATGAAGTGTTTGTAAGTATATATGCATATTGTAGCAACCTGCCCTAAAAATAGACTTTTTAGAGTCGCCACCTATTCTACCAAGGCGAATAGGAAACCTTACGCAGTTTAGAGATTCGGGGTAAGTTATTATAATCAGGTCGAGGGAATGTGTTAGGCACCCTCAACCCTTTCCTAAGGTTTGATCTTAAAATAAAGGTTTATGGCAAAATTATAGAGGTTAATAGCTAGGGAAATGAAAAGGGTGAACGGTATGATGCGAACCTGATTAGAATTTGGGGGAAGGGGACTCGCCTTGGTTATCCAAGTGCCTATGTATCTCCTTAGGGAGAATCAGAGTCAACGTAGTTCGGGCACAGGGTTGTACGCCATTGAATTTGATATGATATGGTTTGAAGGTTTTTTGAATGGCCTTGTCGTAGTAATGTGAAGTTCGAAGGTATTTTGAATTACCTTATCGTAGTTTTGAACATCGCAGTGTTGAAGAGATGAAAATCCGTAGTGTCGGGGTTTAGTGTGTTTTGAATGTTTTGGGCGTACAACCCTGATTTGATATGTCACCGTTAGATGCGATGATCAATAGATTTGACCATTATAGTTATCGGATTAAATGGGGTATTGGTGGTTACTCTGACCGATAGATTCGATCGTCGCGGGCAGCAAATAAAATGTATTTTAAATTTTACATATTTTTTATCTCTTGTCTAATGCGACTAATAGATTTATTCGGATCGAGAAGAGAATTAAACAAGGATTAATTCAATTTATATTAACAAATAAATTAATTAGATTAATTTTATTTCTCGCCAATGCGACTAATAGGTATAGTCGGATCGAGGAGAAAATTGATAAATTAATCACATAATTAATATTTTTGCCCCAAAGGGCCAATGAGATTGGGCGAACCCTAATGCATTGATAAGTTTCTAGGGTTTGTATGTCTTTTAACAATCAAACTAATTAAATAAATTAAATCGAAAAAATCGAGATAATCGGGAGTTAATCCTAAAACCTAATCACGGCCCTAATCCTAATTTTAATTATCCTAATTCTAAGCAAATAAATTAGTTAAACTAAATATAAATTATTACTTAATTTTAATCTAAACAAATAAATAACAAAAATAAAAAAATGATAAAATCTGGTTTTGATTGCATAAATTAAATTGTCTAAGCCGGGTTTGAACCCAGGTTTTGAAAGTTACAAGACTTTGATTTTTGCCATTTGTGCTGCGTGTGTAAGTTATTTATTAAATCAACACCAATATTAAAATATTTCAATGAGTACTAAATGGGAAAGTCAAGGCACGGGATCATACTGGGCCCACTGGAGTTGCTGCAACCAATTAGAACTGGGGAGAGGAGATTGGACTTTTGACCCACCAATCACGAGCACGCCTGGTGCCACATACTTCATCTTCAACCTTTCACAATTCTTGCAAAAATTGGCCACGCAAATAGCTAGGATTTGGCTACGAAAGCTGCAACCGATTTCCTAGCGAATCCGTCACGATTTCCACACCTGCAAAATACACCATGGAAGAGGAAACAAACAGCCTAGATCTACATAAAATTGAACCCCGAATACGAATATGGTAGTCGTTAGGGCTGAAACCTCCCGCAACCATGAACCCGACGGAAGAACCTTGTTTTGCCCTAACAATGGTGAATTCCCCTCCGCGCGTTGTAACTTAATTCCAATGGTCCAATCTTCCTCCAAATGTCATTAGAAACTCAAATAAATGGTTAGTTTTGATTTAAAAATGATAAACAATGGTATACGAGAGTCATAGTATGTATGAACATGGTGAGATTATTATGAGCATTCCGTACGTTACCCCGCTTATATGGTGATTCAACCTTGCCCTTTATCGACCCAGAAGCATGTTTGGATGTATGGAAGACCATGAATCTTGCTCCAATTCGTCCTTATTTGTGCCCTAGTTTTAAAACATTTTGTATGTGAAACCTTTGTTTTTTTCTCCTCTCTTTTCGTCCCCTAGGGCTTCAGACCTCTTCTGTATATATAGGGCATCAAATTAGGTCAATAATCTTTAAAGACGAATCATGTATTTCCAATGATTGAGATTAATATATTTTTCCATTGAATTTTGATTGAAAACTTGCCAAATTGGTATCAAATCTCTCCCTTCATCTCATGAACGAAATTGGATTATATATTTGATGTATTGAATCATTTAAACTAATTGAAAAATCAAATCTTGGATTTAAAACAAATTATTTCAATTTTATATGATTTATCAATATTTACATGAATTAAAATTCAAATAAATAAAAATAAATATTATAAAAATAACATAATTATTTTAAGAGTCATCATAAAAGCCCATGGACATGTTTTGAAATCCAAGAGTTAAGCCCAAAAGTTCAAAACATCAAACTTCTCCATTTTTCTTTCAATTTTCTCAAAATCGTCTAACTTGTACGAAGCATATCTCTTTCAATTTTTGTCATATGACCATGTTCTAGGACTTTTTAGAAAGCTTAGAGTGTCTTTTAAATGATACTTTTTGTTTCATCTCAATTGAAACTTCCATACTCCAGTTATGAGCTTTGACCCAAAATGTGTTTTTGTTGACTTTTTGGAGGACCTATAATATTTTTTACCATATCTCTCAAATGGTGCATTTCTGGACTTGGCTTGTGAGAGACAGAGTTGTAGAGGATTCAATTTCCTTCAAAATAGGCTTTGGTTGGGAAATTTTTGATAAAGTATGAGAGAGTTATGCCCAGTCAAAGTTGAGTTGACTTTTCTTATAAAAAACCCTAATTTGAACTTTTGAAATTTGTTCATTTCTGAGTTTTTATTAATGGATAATGATCAATATTTGATCAAATGATGGATATAACCTCACATACTTGATGTTGACCAAAAATCTTGAAGTTTGACTGTATTTTGACTATAGTTGACTTTTAGGTCAGCATAGTCGATTATTGATCGTCTGAGCCATTGAGTGAACAATCCTTGGAATAAAAGCTTGGCTTTTGACATGGAGGTTCCTTGAGACATATGAGAGACCTTGAGATCCATTTGAGGCCTTGAATATTCACAATCCTTTGATAAAATGAAAACCCTAGTTTTGGAGATCTTTGATTAGGAGAGAGTGACTTGAATAAGCCTTTGAACCTTGAGCCATTGAAAATGCATAGAGGAGGGAAAATTTTGGGGAATGACACACACACATAAATATATATATATATATATATATATATATATATATATATATATATATGTTTTAGGTTTCCTTTTCTGATATTTTTTATTTCTTTTTTCTTTCTTAATTTTCTTACTAATGCATGGATTTGTTTCTCATGCCAGGACATGTGATAGTTAGGCCATGCAATTTATAGTCTTGAGAAAGCATGTTGGAATTATAGTTCTAGCTAATATGAAATTGTGTTAGAAGCATGTTCAATTTAAGGGTATTTGATTAACTGATGAAAATTAGATTGCAACATGCATTTGAAGGCTATTGTTTTAATACTGAAAAAAACAACATCTGACTTTTTTGTATTGGTGTAGTTAGTCGAGGACCATGGCTGATTCAAAGAACATCAAAGCAGCATCATCCTCCATCGGCACCAATAACCCCTTTTCTTTCTTTGGTAAGTCAAGTTCAAATTCAACATTAACGACCTGTTTATTTATCTTCTTTTGAAATTGTTTTAAATACTTTTAAAATAAATCAAGATTATAAAATAAAACAATTTTAAATCTAATAGTTTCACTTGAATAGTTCTCTAATAGTTTCATATTGTGTGGTGTAAAACAATTTTGTGTGGTGTACCATTTTCCATTGTTTTTCTCTTCAATTAATTATAGTGTTTTTGTTTATTGTTCTCTAATAGTTTCATCCGTCGTTGGCACCAATAACCCCTGACTTTCTTTGGTAAGTCAAGTTCAATGGATAAAAAATGGATGAATGCCGATCGATTGTCAAAAGAGTACGAGAATGGGGTATTGGAATTCGTTAAGTTTGCCGTTGAACACGTCGAAGACGCCGGTCGAATGAAATGTCCTTGTTTGGGTTGTTGTTATGGGGGCCGGGTTGACACAAATGGATTGAAATCGCATTTATGACGCATGGGATTGATCGAAGTTATAAGTGTTGGATATATCATGGTGAGGAAACTAACGAGAATTTTGAATCGGGGGAGAAAAGTAATACAACGACCTATGCTCCAGACAACAATGACACGGATACATACGATTGTGATCGAGTCGAAGAGATTGCATAAGCACTTGAAGAAGATCTTAAGGACTGTCCCAAAATATTTGAGAGGTTGGTAAGCGATGCAGAGAAACCACTGTATAAAGGTTGCAGTAAATTCACAAGACTGTCTGCGGTATTAAAGTTGTACAACTTAAAGGCGGGCAATGGATGGTTGGATAAAAGTTTCACAGAGTTATTAGCCCTCATGAGAGATATGCTTCCGGAGGGTAATGTTCTTCCTATTCGAACCTATGAGGCCAAAAAAATGTTGTGCTCTATTGGCATGAGCTATGATAAGATACATGCTTGTCCAAACAATTGTGTTTTGTTTCGAAACGAATATGCATCGTTCAATGAGTGCCCTAAATTCGATTTATCTCGATATAAGAAAAATTGTCTCCAGCAAAAGTCTTATGGTATTTTCCTATAATTCTGAGATTTAGGCGCATGTTTCGTAGTGAAACCGATGCAAGACATTTGACTTGGCATGCAGATGAAAGAATTATTGATGGAAAGTATCGACATCCGGCAGATTCACCACAGTGGTCGAAAATTGATGATGATTATCCCGATTTCGTAGTGAAACCTTCGATTGGCATTATCTACTGATGGAATGAACCCACATGATCTTCAAAGTATCTCACATACCACATGGCCTGTGATTATTATGATTTATAACCTACCCCCATGGCTATGTATGAAGCGTAAGTACATGATGTTATCTATGTTAATTTCTGGGCCTAAACAACCAGGGAATGACATAGACATATACTTGACACCTTTGATCGAAGATTTAAAGATTTTGTGGGAGAACGGTGTGGAGGTTTCTGATGGATATAGGAAAGAAAGTTTCAATTTGAGGGCGATGTTATTTGGCACAATTAATGGTTTTCCAGCATACGGAAATCTATCAGGGTACAACATTAAAGGTCAATAAACGTGTCCTGTTTGTGAAGATGAAACCAATACGACGCGATTGAACCTTTGTCAGAAGAATGTGTTTCTCGGTCATTGTAGATTCTTACATTCTAAACATCACTACCGTGGGTGGAGACAAGCATTCAATGGAAAGGCAGAACAACGTAGAGCTCCACCTATATTGACAACTGATCAAATATTTGAAAAGGTGAAAGATGTGAGTACTCAGTTTGGCAAGCCTTTTGCACATAAGGTTGTCAAATGTGGGTGGAAGAAGAGGTCGATTTTTTTTTTAATTGCCATATTGGAAGTCTTTGTATCTGAGACATTTTCTCGATGTTATGCATATTGAAAAAAATGTATTCGAAAGTGTTATTAGTACGTTACTCAATATAAAAGGAATGTCTAAGGATGGCGTTAATGCAAGGGAGGACATGTTAACGATGGGAATAAGAACTGAATTGGGACTAGTGAAGAAAGGAAGACGAACATATCTACCACCTGCTGCTTTTACTCTATCTAAAAAGGAGAAAAAAAATTTGTGCAAGTTTCTAAGTGAAGTAAAAGTTACAGAAGGATACTCTTCAGATATTAGAAGACTCGTGTCTATGAAAGACCTCAAGTTGAAGAGTTTAAAGACACATGATTGTCATGTTATAATGGAGCATTTTCTACCAATAGGTATACGTTCCATTTTGCCAAAAAAAGTAAGAAGCGCCATAACTAAATTGTGTTTTTTCTTTAGGTCAATCTGTAGTAAGGTGATCGATCATGAGGTCTTACCAACACTGCAAAAAGACATAGTTATTACCTTGTGTGAGCTTGAGATGTATTTTCCTCCCTCTTTTTTGACATAATGGTACATCTAGTTGTTCATCTTGTGAAAGAGACACAGTTGTGTGGACCAACTTATATGAGATGGATGTACCGTGCTGAACGTTATATGAAAATATTAAAAGGGTACGTGAAAAACCGGAGTCGCCCAGAGGGTTGTATTATTGAACGATACATTGTTGAAGAAGCGGTTGAGTTTTGTACTGAATATTTGTTCAATGTTCAATCCGTTGGGCTCCCCAAAACTCATATTTTTGAAAAAAAGGAAGGTAAAAATTAAGTGGAAATAAAATTGTGACAGTATCAAGGGTTGAATGGGAGCAAGTGCAGTTGTATGTTCTGCACAATGACAGTGAGGTTGAGCCATATGTTGAAATGCACAAGGTTGTACTCCGAGGGTTAAATCAGAACAGAAATGAAAATTGGATAGTACGAGAGCACAATCAAAGTTTTATACAATGGTTTAAGGATCATATTTATTCAAAGAGCTCTCCAGATCCCGCTTCAATAACAGAAAGGTTGAGATGTTTGGCATATGGTCCAATTTTGCATGTGTTTTCTCACAGCACATACGCAATAAATGGATACACATTTTATACCAAAGAACAAGATGATAAAAGTACTATGCAAAATAGTGGTGTTACCGTGTTAGCTGAAGCAATGCACATATCAAGTATGAAGGACTTAAACCCCAAATATGCAAATCTGTCATATTTTGGGGTTATTGAGCATATTTGGGTGTTTGATTACGAGAAGTTTAAGATTCCTATCTTTGGTTGCAAGTGGGTAAATAGTAGTGGCATACGAATGGATAAGTCAGGATTTCTGCAAGTTGATCTTAATAGGGTGGGGTACAAAGACGAGCCTTTTATTCTAGCATCTCAAGCTAAATAAGTTTTTTATGTCAATGACCCGACGAGTATGAAATGGTCTATAGTGCTTTTATCTAACAAAGTGGTTGATGATACCGGTGTAGATCAAGGTGATATTGATGGTGAGAATCAGTCAAGTGTTAGACAGATTAATCAAGATGAGAATAGTATAACAGATGAATCATATACCAGAAAGGATCATGATGAGGGAATTTGGATCAATTCTGAAGCCGCATTGCTAAGAAACAAGTAACTCGTATTTCAACCAAGAAAAGAAAGAGATGTTAGTGAAATAAGTAAGATGTGAGTGATATTTAGTACCTATTTTTTTGTTTTATTTTCATTGTTCATCGTGTTATCCTGTGATTACTATATGATAATATTTGATAATGTAACTATGTGAGTGTTACTAGTATGTATGAATGTGTTAATCAATAAATTATTGTGTACAGTATAATCTTATTATGTAATAAGTTTATGTTTTATATTCAATTGATTATGGAATTTTATGAGTGTCAATTGATTATTTTTTTCTTTATTATATGTTAATTAGATGGCTAGTAACGAGGATCAACCACATGATGATGTTATTGATGATGGAGATCATGAGAACATTGTTGATCAGGAAGCGGAAATTAGAAGAGGAATAACACTTATGAAGAACGTCATTCGTAATAGAGACCGAGGCATAATATTAGATGTGCAATGGAGCGAAAGTGGCCTACTAATTGAGCCTAACGGTTCAAGGATTACAAGTTTTATTGGTGCACTCGTAAGGAATGCAATTCCAATTACTTGTGATGATTGGAGAGATACAAATTTGAAAAAAGCTAAAGACAAACTTTGGATTGAGATACAGGTACCATATGTGATGTTATTTGTTTTTAATGACGATTACGTCTTTAAATTACTTGTACTAACGCACTGTGTTTGTTTTTCGTAGAGGAGTTTCAACAACATGGAGGATCATAGAAGAAAAATTTGTCTCAGATTGGCCAGAAGAATACTAAGAGGGTTTAGGACTTTTTTAACTAGGAGATATCTTATGGATGCGAATAAAAATTTTGTTGATGCAGAGTATCCAAAAATATATGGAAGTTTGATTGCACCTGAAGAATGGGTAACGTTTAAAGAAAAACGAAAAAACCCAAAATTTCGGAGTAGAAGTGAAACAAATTGGCAAAGAGCATCAGGTCCCCCATATCCATACAAAAAACCCAAATTTTGAATATTCATATGAATTTCAGGAGACTCTATCTCAGTCTATATCTCCAGATGAAGACAATGATTGCAGGAGCATACTTAGCCGCGCATTAGATATTCCTGAATATTCTGGTCGGGTGAGGGGTAAGGGATTTGGAATCACTCCAACATCCTTGAAGATGAAAAAAAAGAAGGCTCCTAGCAATAGAGAACTGCAGGAAACCTTGTATGCACTACAAGCTGAAGTCCGCGAATTGAAAAGGGAAAAAGAATTAAGAGAGCAAGCTTCAGGTTGTAAAGCTACTAGTGACAAAGGTAGTATCGGTTGTAATTTTCAACCGGATCTTCCCGAGGTAATTATATATATTATTATGAAATTAAAGTAGCTTAATTTATTTAATTGAAATATATACACAATAACAATTTGAAATTTGTTATTGGATTTAGGGCATTTCACCTTGCCAACTCTACTTATCGTCACCGACTTATCGGATGGTTGACAAGGGAAAAGTGCATAACACTTTGGGAGAATTACTTCACACTAGACCGCTCCCTACTGGCTGTTTGAAAGTATCGGTTGACATTGCTTTAGAGAAGGATGCGTTATTACCGCATCCTGACGATGTTTCGGATGCCACATTGGTGGGAGATGTAATAGGTTCGTTTGTTGCATGGCCGTCAAGCCTAATTAGTGTAGATGATGAGGTATACTTAAAACCATATATATGAATCTTTGAGTATCCAAAGTTTTTACGTGCATTTTACGTACATTTGTTTTTACATGGTTATGATAATTAGACTCCAACAAAATCTAAAGCAAAAGACAAGGAGCCTCCGCGGAAAATCGAGTCAGCTGCATCAATAAAAGAGGTACATCACAATTATATGATATTTATGCATGAAAAATGTTAATTCGTGATCTTATATTTCACCTAACTAATTTTATGATCTTTAGATGCGTGCTAAAGAGATTGAAGATGTCAGTAAGGGTAAGAAGCCTGAAAAGGTTGTTGCTAAGAAGATCGCAGCTAAGAAAAAACCTACTCCCAATAAGTTTAGGTCGTCCCTTTTAACAACTTTACAACTCTCTGATATTCCGCAAGGAAACACCCGTCTTGTACCTATGGAGGAAGATGTGTTTGGTATTGAGCATCAAGAAACAATTGGTATGGAGGATTTTGAATAATTTTTTGAACATACGCAATTAGGCCTCGGTGTTATTGATACATACATAAGGTATATTCGATCTAATTTGTTTAATTAAATGAACAATTCATTTACTCATTTCAAATGTTAATGAGGTCTTTTATTTAAGGTTTTTGTATGAAAAAGTGATGCACCCGAGTAGATTGAGGCAAAGATTCGCTTTCTTAGCTCCCTTCAATACCAACTTAGGGTTAATCATATCTAAACCGAATGAAGTCATGGCGTATGTACTCAACCATTTTATGGCCATCATAAATTCAGAAAAGTTGTTCTTTTTACCGTTTAATACCGGCAACGGGTTAGACTTCAATTCTAAATTCATCTATTATAATTTTTCATATTTTGACATTGTGTAGAAAGTTTTCATCTCACATTTGTTTTGCCTTACAGTGGACATTGGTTGTTGGTTGCGATTAATCCTATCAGAGAAGTTGTATATTCTCTGGATTCCTTACACAATCTAGTTAGTACATACGAAGCTATGAAGGAGTTGGTTGATACGTAAGTGAGATTGTTCTAAATATTCGTGTGTATATTTATTTATTTATGGGAATTGTTTTAAATTATGCGTTTATGTTTTATTAGCGTTATACAAGTTTTTCGAGCACAAAGAAGAAGTCAAGTACCAAAGAGTAAAGCCAACAACATCACATGGATTCGAGTGGAGGTATATTAATTAATTATCGTAATTTTGATTATATAAATAGTGATGGTACGTGATAAAACTTAGGCCTTATCCATATTTTCTTTCCATGTGTAGTGTCGTGGGCAGTGTAATGAAGTAGATTGCGGTTTTTACATGTTGCAGTTTATGAAAGAAATTCTTCTTTCGAATCAAATAGAGATTCCGTCCAAGGTATATATTTCTAACTTAAGAGTTATTTTAATATTTAACACATATTTCTCATATAATTAAATAGTTTTAACTTAAACATATCATGTTATATTATTTTGTAGTACTTTGATGACTTCAAGTTTGCTACTTACTCAAGATCTAAGTTGGATGAACTTAAGGAGGAATGGTGTCAATTCATGATTGAGTTGAAAGTTGTATAGGTATATTGAAATTTTACTATAATTGATGAGAATTTTGAGTATAGCCAAGTGCATGTTGCAATATTTGATTTATCTACATAGATTATTTAGTGATATGTAGGCCGTTTGAAATACATTCGTGGCAAATGTAGAATGGTTTTATGGACACTAATGTAGAATGTTTTTCACCTTTATATTATTTTGTTTTTGGTTTTCTGTTATTCTGTTTTGTGATTGTAATGGTTTGATGCAATTGCAGGATATTGAAGGGTAAAAAGGTTACAGTTGCTGGCAAGAAGAAAAAGTAGATATTTAGCATCCTTTTGACTTGGATGTAATTTTGTGTAATTTTTTTCATTGAATTGGATGTAATTTTGTTGTTTTGGGTAAAAATGTTTTGGATGATGCAATTGTTTTCATTGAATTATATTGGATGTAATTTTGTTGTTGTTTATTAATATATTCTTAGCATCTTAGCATATAAAAAATACAAAGTTTATTCGTATATATATATATATATATATATATATATATATATATATATATATATGTATATATATATATATATTCTTAGCATCTTAGCTCTAAAAAATAGAGTTTTTTTTGTTGTTTATGTGTGAAATTTGTAATGGTATATACAGGTGCAAAATGTGGTGAAAACCTAGGGCAAGCCTTTTTTAAATAGATGCATCTAAAAATTTCGTGGACATTAGACAACGCTTTACAAGAGAAGCGCTGCCTAAAAGCTCTTTTAAAATTTTGTTCAGAAAAGCGCTGCCTAAATGGGGCCTTTAACAGCGCTTTTAAGATAAAAGTGCTGGCTAAATTGGGCCTTTAGAAGCGCTTGTAGGAACAGCGCTGCCTAATGGTGGCCTTTAGCAGCGGTTTTAAGAGGCTTTTTCTTAAAAATTGTTTCATAAAAGCGCTGTCTAAAGTGGGCCTTTAGCAGCGCTTTTAATATAAAAGCGCTGTTTAAAGGGGGCCTTTAACAGCGCTTTATAGGTAAAAGTGTTGGCTAAAGGGTGCATTTAGCAGCGCTTTATAGGTAAAAGTGTTTGCTAAAGGGTGCATTTAGCAGCGCTTTCAAGGTGAAAAAAGGCGTTGCCTTTGCCTACGGCACCGGGGGAATAGATAGCGCTTTAAAGCGCTGCCTAAAGCCAAAAAAAGCGCTGTCTTTTTTCTTGTTTGGCGTAGTGTCTATGCAGTCAGAGGGACATTCATAGATATTGATCATATACTGAAAGGTTATGATTGATATATGAATTTAAAAATTTTAACAGTTACATATGAGATACAGAAGTGTATTAGACTACGTACTATGAAAATGTTTTACTTTTAATAGTCGTGAAATTCTATTCTTTAGAAGATAAGATGGAAGATAAAAGATTGTATCAATGTGTTTGACAAGTTATATGCGTATTATTTTATAATAAATATAAAATATAATAAGATAAAATTGGTAATATAGCTTGGTGCAAAATCACTTTCTTCTAGAGGGCATTACCCCAATAAAGAAATTCACTCTTAATAGTCAGAAGTACGAATTGGTTTGATTTGAACTCTTCTACTTCAATGCTGTTTTTTTAACACTACCCATGAAAAAAGAACGTAAACTGTGATGGCTATTTGAAGAAAATTGTGACAGGTTAAACCGCCATAAATAACAAATATGTCCGTAAATTTGACTGTTGCTCGATTAATAGTGAGGACTAAAAACAAACGCTGTCGAAACTGCTATTTATTACACAGTCGTTTTTGTTTGCAAATAGTGGCAGTTTTAAATGTCATATATTTCATATCGTAAACTAATATCTACTAATTAATTGTATAAACCGCCATATTTTTCAAATTTATTACAAAAGAAATTCTTTTAAATATGCTAAAAAATTTAATTGTTTGCCACAGTTTAACACACCAATATTAAAGGTAATTAAAACATGTAAAATAAGATTACATTAATGCATTCTTGTAAAAAAAAATTAAAGGGTATATATATATATATATATATATATATATATATATATATATATATATATATATATATATATATATATATATATATATATATATATATATAAACTTTTCAAAATCACAATGTTTGATATAAGTATCTCACAAGGTATTCTCAAACTATTAAAATATAAAACTGACCAATAATTCATGTGTCTATTTAAGCTATGCTCAAAATAAAAAAAGTTTTAAAACATCAAAGTGTCATAAAAATATTATATGTTATTTAAAGGATTTTGGTGATTTTCTTCATGCGTATCGCTTATATCCAATGATTTTTTTATGTCATAAGTTGACGAAGGTTCATTTCTTGCCTTAATATAGAATACACGCATGATATCAAATTAAAAGCATATAATCCCATTCACTATATCACACTAGTTTTCATATTATTCTTTTATATACATTCACACCATACAATGAACCATTTATATAACTATGAATTGGTGGTAAGGTAACAAAGAAACATATATGCTTCGAGTTTTCTTACCATGCTCTCATTAATTTTTTGAATATTATCTTGAGCCTAACAAACTACACAAATAAGCATATACCCTTACTATAATTTTGAAAGCAAATGTGCTTAATCAAAGGTCCATATATTATACAATCATATTATTCAACTCCATTACCCTTAAAGTATGAACAGGAGGCAAGTAAATGGTCATTCACATTTTATATTTCTTGAACATCAAATTTAATATTTTACTCATACAATCTGATGAATAGTGACAAGATATAAGACTTTCCTGAGAATAGCAGAACATATTTCTTAATCTATTGTGATTATAGCTGCTCCTAAGAAGTTAAATGAAGTTGCAAAACAGCATGGCTTTAGTCACGGTGAGGACTTTTCTTACTGTACAATAAGGGATTAAAATCCTAGCTCAAGCACTCGTAAAAACTAATCACTACGCTAAAGATAAAAAAAAAATTTAAAACTATATTTTAAATTGAGAAAAAGCAATGCCAAAGACTAATTTTAAAAGGCGCTTCTAAAGACCATACGCTTTTAAGAAAGCACTGCTAAAGGCCACGCTTAAGAAAACGCATCTAAAAAACGCTGGTAAAAATCTTTCTTAAAAAGTGCTTGCTGAAAGCGCTGCCATAGGCCCATCGTTTAAAGCGCTGCTAAAGAAAATATTAATGAAAATATAGTTAAAACAAAATTAAATTTAATGAAAACAATTTAGGTTTTCTCAATTCCTCTCACGTTTCTTTCTCTCTCACCGTGTCTACTACAGTACTTCACTTCCTTTCACCGTTCTCTCTCACCGCCGCCGTCGTCACAAAATCGCTCCTAAAATCACCGCCTTTACAAAACTTAATCTCACAATCTTCATAATTCCAGAACATTTGAAGAAACTCCTTCATTCTCAGTCGAAGAAGCTCTCAAACCGTTTCAAAATTGCCGCCGTGTAAAATCGTTGTCGTTACAAAATCGCTCATAAAATCGCCGCCGTTACTAAACTTAATCTCACAATCTTCAAATTTCAGAACATTCGGAGAAACTCCTTCAATCTCAGTTGAAGAAGAAGCTCTCAAATACTTTCACTACTACTAACATTCTAAATTCACTATAAATAAATGTACAAATTCCACTTTTGAAATAATTAAATATTAAAGTAAAAGCAAACTTCTTTTTCTTTCTTTTTTTTGCTTTAATTTTCTTTATTCGTGACCAATTTAATCATGTACTAGCTTCATTATTATAACAGTAGCGCAATCAAATATATGAGAGCATAATATGAACCAAACATTCATATTGATGTATTGTAGCTAGCATAAGCACTAAACATTCAACTAAATTAGTTAACTACAATTGGAATACCAGGATAAGTCCTGTTGGCTAAACAAAAAGTTGATTTATGGATAATCAAGTATAATTAAAAAAAGTAGTTAATTTAATAATTAAATAAGAGTCAATTTAAAAAAAATTGAGAGTTTGTTTGTATTTCAAGAGAATATATATATATATATATATATATATATATATATATATATATATATATATATATATATATATATATATATATATATATATATATATATATATATATATATATATATATATATATATATATATATATATAATGACGAAGTCTTGAAGTCGAAAGAGCCTATATTTCAAGAGAATATATATATATTTTCTTGAAATATAGGCTCTTTCAAGACTTCGACATTACTCATAATCATTCGGTAATGAAATCAATCTACTATACACATGCATCGCCAACAATCCAATTTTTCATGAACGTACGTCGTACGAAGGATATGGAAATAGACTCTCTCTAAACAAAGTCCAGGATAATATCATTCATCTCATGCATACTCATTCTTCTAAGCAAATTGTTAATTTATTCACAAAAGATTCTTCGCTTTTGGCCCCTTTTTTGCTTTTTTTCCAAATTTGGATTCTACAACATACATTCCTGATTGAGGGAGGGTTTTAAACTAAATTAGTCTTGTTTCTTTTGTTATTTATTTTTTTATTTGGGCCTGTTTTAATAGTAGTTAAGAGAAGTCCACAATTATAGGTCTGTTAGTTGTTTGGACCTGTTAAGAGTCCCACATCGGACAATATATGGCTTGAACATGTCCTTATAAGTGGGGGAAATCCTCATCCTACAAGCCGGTTTTGTAGGGTTGAGTTAGGCCTAACCATACTTCTTAACATGGTATCAGAGCCTATCGATCGGACCATGGGCCACCCACCATTAATATCCACGCACCAAGCCCAAAAAGAGTGCTGGGCGTGAGGGGGTGTATAGGAAGATTCTAAAGTCCCACATTGGTTGGAGATAGAGCATTGAAAGAGTATATATATAGAGGGACACTCCTCACCTTACCAACCGGTAGAGGGACACTCCTCACCTTACCAACCGGTTTTGTAAGGATGAGTTAGGTCAAACTCTAATATGGTATCAGAGTCTGGTTTTGTAGGGTTGTGTTAGGCCCAACCACACTTCTTAACATGGTATCAAGAGTCTCGTTTAAGATCCGGTGGGCCACCTTCCATGGTTTCCGTTATCGGGTCGCCTACCATTTATTTCCATGCTCCAGTTGTCTAGTCCTGGGCATGAGGGGGTGTGTTAAGAGTTCCACATCGGACAATATATGGCCTGAATATGTCCTTATAAGTGGGGGCAATCCTCACCCTACAAGCCAGTTTTGTATGGTTGAGTTACGGCTAACCACACTTCTTAACAGGACCTGTATTATTTTAAGGATGGCTCACCTTTAATTGAGAGAAGAGAAAATAATTATATATATATATATATATATATATATATATATATATATATATATATATATATATATATATATATATATATATTTTTGACAATGAATTTTTCCATCGGTTCAGAATGGCTGAATTTAACAATCAATTTAATATTTCAAAAGCAAAACTAAACATATGCCATAAAAGAGCAACCACTACTTACCCGATTAATATCACAACTAGAGCAAGGAAGAGCTTATCGAAATATTTATTGTTTAACACGATAATGGCAGTTGAGTTTAAATTTTTAACAAAAAGAATGGATAATATATTCGATTTTCCCAGTCCCGATTCATCTTATCATCAATGTCATCTATTCGATTTTCCAAGTAAACTAATTGAGTTTTCTGTTGATTTATGTTGATTCCTGATGAATTCAATAATATAAATAGGACCAATTTGAACCTAAACTTCACACAACTTTGGATTTGTAACCCAGTGGTGTATTTACGGATTCTCCTCCAAATTTCTGAATAAGGTTTTTTGATTGGCTTCCGGAGGACATGACTTTGTTAAGGAAACTACTCATGTAAAGGAGTCATGGAACATTGTTGTTCGAGTTATTCACTTATAGGCGTTACTTTCTTAAAGGATCAATTTCCAATTTCTAAGACCTATTTTCTAGGTCAAATTCCAATTTTAGCCTTTTTTTTTTCTTAATCTCTAGCTATTTTGTTTGGACTATGAAGTTTACATTTTTTCTTCTTAAGATTGTTATTTGTGTATGAATTTTGTGATTTATATTTTAAAAATTGAAAATTCAGTTGGGTTTCTGCTTTTTTTTAATATCTTTTTGCATTTGAACAATATGACCTATTTTAGATGGACAAGACATGGTAGACATGAATCTCATAGCTCACGCAATACAAAAACAACGGAAGGCATCCATTACTGAGTTTAATTAAGATTTTTCATTATAACACTTCAAACGTTTAAGAGAATATGAATTTTTGGGATGCTCAACTTTCACATTTGCAGGTAATTTATTAATTCATGATCTAGATGTATTAATTGTGATATTTAAAATTTTGAATTATAATGAAAAAGGTTAAATTATTTTTGTTTTGATTTGGTGCAACAAATGTATATAAAGTAAGTGCATTGGAATTAAGTTTAAGGAATACAACAAAAGAAGTGATTGAGGAAATGGATAGATCAGAATGAATTGAAGAAATACGAGTTCGTTATGAATCGTGAAATAAATGTTCAATATGAGACATAGAAATACATGTTTAAATTTGTACTTTAACGTTAAATCTATATTGTTATTTAGATTTGTTATACATATCCTTTAAATAAAGTTGTAGTATCTTTTAATAATAACCATGTCTATCTAAGAAAGCTAATAGATATTTGATTTCCATAAGCACCTTTTTTAATTTTTGTCATTGATCAATGCAGCTGAATCAGAAAGGCTACATGATTAAAAGCAAAGTCTGTTAATCCAATCAAGTGGAAATGGAAAATTCACACAGTTTCTTCCAAACTCTGCTTTGAAATTATCATCGTTAAAAGGCTTTTAAGGAACTCAGAAATTCACCACTCCATATCATTAACAAGCTTGGAGAAGAGCCAAAGAAGGAAGACGGGAGACAGATCAACTCAAGTTTAGAAACCTTTAAAGTTCTGGAACAACATAGGTAAAGCTTCTTGATTTTTTCTTCCTTTTTTCGTGTTCGATGTCTCATACATCATGTTTATAATATAGTTTTATTTATTTGTCACTGATGTTGAGAGAGAAAGCTAGAACAATGAGACTTTGAACACTATAAAATCTAAGTTAATATGTTTACGCCTTCTTCTCCAATAATATCTTATTGTCCACCAAGTGTTTGATAAAATTATGCATTAGGTTCTCAAATATAGAGGATGAATATTGTTGAGAACTTTTGGTGTTGCATAACATTTTTTATATCTTTATTCGTGTTTATCATGATCTAATTCTGCTTGGAAGTGATATTTTTTCTGTTTTAGGAGTGTTCTTTCTTAGTTCCAATTTTCGGATGTAATTTGTTAGGTTGACTGTAACACCCCAAATCTACCCCGCAATTATAAGCGAAAATCAGAGTGCATTTAAAATCTTCATCAAAGATGGGATGTCACAATTCGACTTAACCAAACAAACATACTTATATTTCATTTAATAAAGATACATAGCATTCGGAACAAAACTTTATTCACCACTTACAACTTAAACTTATAAACATCTTTATTATTCAACTTAACACAAGTGTCATCATGGGATACAATAATCAAGTAATAATAACTAATCCCCCCGAGTGCTACGTATCAGAGCAATGGACACCAACTCGACTTGCCATAAAGCAACATAAAGACTTCACATAAATAACTTCGGACCTCCACGACTAATCTTGAGTACCTGCCCATTTCCCATGGTAGGGGAAATATCAGCAAAGGGGTGAGATATCTTACAATATAAAGGAATGCATGATAAATAATATATGAGATATAGATCATACATAATTTCACCACTTCGCATCACATAACATCTTACAACAAGTTTAACCATAAAACAACTTATTAATATAATACAACTTTTAAAACGGAAACGATGTCATTAATCACATATTCAAATATACAAGTATGATATCAAATATATCACAACAAACATATCATTATCACGTCACAACAAACACCTCGTCATCTCAACAATCCAAACACAATTCAAATGCAATTCAAATGTGACTCAACTTATGCATATGCATGTGGTACCATTGGAGTAAAACTCCCGTCTCAAACAGTTTGCCATTGGGCCGTCTTAAACATTTGCCACAAGGGCCGTCTCAAACATTTGCCACAAGGGCCGTCTCAAACATTTGCCACAAGGGCCGTCTCAAACAATGCAATGGATGCGACTCAAATGATGCACATCCACAAACACAACTTAAACAACTTAATCAACTTAAACGACATAATCAACTTGAACAACATAATCAACTTAAACAACATCAACTCAATGCCAAGGTTCTATGGCAATAACCGTATCATAGTAATTTACCACGTCTCAATCACATCATCACATCATATCGACATACAACATCTATTCAACCCAATTCTTATCAACATAGTACAACTTATCAATAATGACCATAGGGTCTACAACAACAATTCATTATATTGCACAACAACATCAACACATTCATCATGTTTCCTTAATTCAAGTAATCATCATAACACGTTATATTTAACTTCCTAATAAAGACATATATATTCTTAATTCATCACATGGCATCGTCGTCGACCCATACATATCAAATACGCACAATTAATCACATATAGCATACAACATCTTTATCAATTATGCATATCATCACATACCTCATTATCTCATTATAAGGAAGGCACATATTATCATTTCAATAACATGGTATCGTCATAAGGAAAACATACATCAAGTTATACCGCAACATGGTTACATTGATTCATAGCAAAGAACATACTTCACATGTTAACACAACATAGTTCATCACTTAATCCTAATAAACATAATAGGAAACTATATCATATGGATCATTTTATTGCATCATGGTATAGTTCATTACATTAGCTTTCTGACGCTTCAAACGGCGCCTAAAACGGAGTTACGGATCAAAAGTTACATCATTTCAAAGTTTAGAAAAAATTCTGCAAAACAGGGTTCGCGGCTCGAACAATAGTTCGCGGCGCGAACTGAGTGAATCAAATAATCCCCAAGTTTCTGCCAAGCAGTTCGCGGCTCGAACAGTAGTTCGCGGCGCGAACTGAGCAAATCCAGTTTTTCCCAAGTTTCTGCCAAGAGGTTCGCGGCTCGAACAATAGTTCGCGGCGCGAACTGGCGATTTTCAGAAAATCCCAAAACACAGAAACAGCATACGAAACTCATCCCAAAACCCCTAAACTCAACCCAATCAAGCTGGAAAACACCAATCATCATGAACAACCACAAAATACATGTTATAAACACAATTACAACACCTATTATGGATCTTCTAACATCATAACATCATCAAACATCAATTAAGCACATTTCAAATCATCAATCAAACATTTGTTCATAAACCCTAACATCTCTACACACAACTTCCATGGAGAGTAACATACAATCTAACCCACCATATACATCATCATGCCAACCCTTAGAGAGTAAGAACCCCACCCTTACCTTAGCAAAAGCTTCACTTCAATGGAGCTCTTCCTCTTCATGCCATAGCTTTGCCTCTTCCTTCCCTTCTTTCTCTTCTTTCTCTTCTTTTCCACAAAATGAGTTATGAGGTTTAATCTCTAAAACCCTAACTCTTACTATCTTTTCTCACTAATGGGCTTAACCCACAATCCAACTTCATATTCTATATTCTTTCCACTTAGGCCCAATTCATAATATTCCTCTAATTACTCAATTAAGCCAAATAACACTCATAACTAATTAACCACACAACGTAACCGAATATTATTTTCCAATAATATTCCACATTTACCATCGATCCATAACTTTAACAATACTAACTCACAATTGTATTTCTCCGACTAATTAATCCGACCATAAACTTAACTGCTCAAATTAACATATTAATCCAAATTACGCCTTTAGAATAATACCGATAAACCTCGACTTCAACTAATTCCAATGAATAAATCCTCGATCAATTTAATTAAATAATTAATTAAATTCGGGGCGTTACAACTCTCCCCCACTTAGAATATTTTCGTCCTCGAAAATCCATCCGACATAACCGTCCTCAACTTCGCTTCCAAGTCTCAAATTCTCAATTGCGTTTTACAACACTTCGACTACCAAAATAACTCAATCTGACTTAAATCCAGTGTCAATTATTCAACATCTCAACAACATACTCGTTAGCAACTTACCAACCATCTCAGGAATCTCTTGACTCACCAATACTTATGGTAACAACAACTTTAACACGCTTATATTTGGAGATACAATCTCACTTCATTAACTTAGCAACACAGTCATCACTGTTCAACAACACCTTGACTATCGATCCTTAAGGTAGTAACAATCATAATCCTCATATACTTGGGTGTTCAACTCCATACTATTATCGCAATAACATCATTCTCAACGCCAGAACACACACGTACTTTCATTCCCTTAATTATACATGCCAATCTTTAACCAACACCAACAGCTCTATCTCTGCCTCTTCATATCACTCTTATAAGTTACATCAACATAGCCAGCATACTCAACTCAGTCATAGTACAAAATATCACTTCTTACTTACAGAGTCCAACAACAATATAACGACAACAGAAACCAAATTACTATAGCGTCAACTTACAAGATTACTCGACGAATACACCCAACTCCACCATCAACTAACATCCCTTATATCATCCTTATAAACTCGGCAAGTATTCACGAGAAAATACCACATTCTGGCACATCGTCCTTACCTCAACATCCACCAACTCAAACATGCAGATCAAGACATACCATTCTCCTAGGTTTCCGATACCTAGTTCTTCACCTCTAACAAACACACACATATAGCAACTGCACCACCTTACACATCCGCTGCGCAACTCTGATAATCCATCTTAAGTCACCATCCACATTAAATCTTTCCGTCAATCATATGGTTCACAAGTCTTAATCTAGTCCAGACTTCCTTAAACATCCATCACAAAATCGTTATTCACTCGACATTCTCAATCCTTCACTTGCGATGCTATCTCGCCTATAAACCAGCTTCTCTGACCTGTTCATTACTTCTCAACTATTCATGGATACTTTTCCGTTAATTCCCACCAACTAGAAAACAACTATCTTCACGACGTAACTTTCATCCCTTTATGCACTATCAAGCTAGCAAGACACGTCTATACCATTCAATCACGATTTCGTCTACTATCAACAAGAGATTAAGGGTGATCAAGTCCTCAATTTGTCAATAGATAGCCGACAACCCTAATGGAGTATAAATCATCATTACCAACATTAATAATGTTCTTTTCCAACTTGTACTCATATCACCAGAAGCACTATAATTCCATAATTCACTAATCTTCCAAAATCATCCGGAAAACTAACACCGGCGTCTTGCAGCTACCTCCTTAAGCACCTCTGACGATACATCAGAACAAAATTCATGTACACCATTATCTGCACTTCTTATTACTGAAATCATACTCATCTCTTCGCATTACCAATTCTTACTCGCGCTTCAAAATGTTTCCACAGCTTCAACGGCTTCTACTACTGCCTCAATCACTTGCGTCAATCTTACAGCAATACTTATTTTAATCACTGATCCAACATCGACATCTTACGCAAGTTTGCTCAACCAACAACTTCACAGTCCATCAGCAGCATTGGAACATCGCACTTTCTAAATTCCATCTTCTAGAATTTATTCTCATTACTTACAGTTAGCCTCAGACACATCAGGAGCTTGCACCATACTCGCATACCAACAACCTCTACATAGCTCTTCATCCTTCGAGAAGTGAACATCAAAATTTCCTGCTCATCCTCTTCCCCAAGATGCTCCACTTAATTAGCAACAAAATCTTAAATCCAAGTCATCTTCGATTCAGGAAACAACAAACTCCAACAACACTTGCACTGTCGCCCTCAGCAGCATACTACATCCTACAACTGAAACAGAATCGAGAAGCATAGCTTCTCCCCCACTTAGCTTCAAACCAACTCCTGCAGGCAAACAATCAGAAGAACAACAAGTACCGACAGTGTTTCACACACTCGTCGTGTACACGGGAATAAACATCATTAGAAAACATTGGCCGGACAGACCGACCTGCTCTGATACCACTATTGTAACACCCCAAATCTACCCCGCAATTATAAGCGAAAATCAGAGTGCATTTAAAATCTTCATCAAAGATGGGATGTCACAATTCGACTTAACCAAACAAACATACTTATATTTCATTTAATAAAGATACATAGCATTCGGAACAAAACTTTATTCACCACTTACAACTTAAACTTATAAACATCTTTATTATTCAACTTAACACAAGTGTCATCATGGGATACAATAATCAAGTAATAATAACTAATCCCCCCCGAGTGCTACGTATCAGAGCAATGGACACCAACTCGACTTGCCATAAAGCAACATAAAGACTTCACATAAATAACTTCGGACCTCCACGACTAATCTTGAGTACCTGCCCATTTCCCATGGTAGGGGAAATTGATAAGTGCCAAAATGTACTTATTTTGTGTATGTAAATAGTGGCACTTATCGATACTTTTGTTAATACCGTTTGAATAATTCCTCGTTTTGTGTATAAATACGTATACTTTGTGAATAATTGTATTTTCATATACTTTTATACCATTTGATTGTTTTTCCTTTGTTTTTATAGGTATTCATGCTTATTGGAGCCTTGAGGAATAAAGTGTCAAAGGCACGGCTTCGATTTCGCAATTTTGGTGAAAGTCCGCTTAGCCACCATCGAGCGGACTTCCAAAGACTCAAAATAAGGATGATCAAAATCATCATTTTGGTTTCCATTCATTCATTATTGTATAGAGCATTGAATAAGCTTTCCAACGCTTCGAACCGGGCGCAATTCGGAGTTACGGTTCTCGAGTTATGGCGAAAACAAAATCTGATTTTTAGCAGACTCCGCTAAGCGGAGGGGGTCCGCTGAGCGGAGCTCCAGCGGAGCAAATCAGCGTCTGGATGCAATTTTGAGCCCGCTGAGCGGAGGGGGTCCGCTAAGCGGACCTGCTAAGACAGCAGCTCGTTAAAAGGGGCCAAAATCACATTTTTAGGTCATGGTTTGGGTATTTTTGAGTCCCAACACCATCAACTTCATTCTTAGATCAAAATTAGCTTAGAAAACAACTTCAGAGGTTGCATAAGGATGATCGGGGGTGGATTGAGCGTCGAGCGGAGCTGACAAACCGGGAGATTTTCGGTTCATTTCTCTTCTTCTTTGTGTATTTCTCTTTGGTTGGGTTTGTTTGTATATTTACTTGAATCTTATGTATATTTACCGATTATAATGTTATATTTAACTTGCTTTACGAATCTGTGTTGATGTTATCCTGGATTTTTGCTCTATGCTGGGGATTTGGGGTGCTTTAGAGATAAACTTCTTGAATCCTTATCTAGGATGACTATCTGTTGGTTCTGAACTCTAGAGATAGATTTAGAGCTAGCATTCACTGTTTGTATCTGTTCTTAATGCTTTTGTGTTTGAGCGGCGCGCGAGAGATCGCCGACGCGAGAATACGGATGTTCTCGTGACTTCGCGTTAGAGATAACCTTAGTTATGAGATGATCTCGTTTGTGCTCCAGAGATGGGCGCTTATGTGAGAGATACGTGATGACATAGATGAGTATCGTAGGTTGAGTATAACGGGTTGGTAAGTGTATGTTTGTGAAGAGTGAATATATTAAAATTCCTGATAAGTTATTTCTCTTCTAAGAATGTGTTTATTCTTTTCCTGTCTATATCTTTGTTTACTTTTTGCTCATTCAAACCCAAGCTCAAAACTGTAGAAACTGTTGAATGGCATCTCTCCATCTCTGAGGACGATAATTCCCGGATCAATATTTCCAAATCTTGTTTGTTGCTTGCCCTATACTGCATCTAACAAAATGGCGCCGTTGACGGGGATGGTTGTGATTGCATCGCAATAGTTTTCGTGGTTTTGAGCTTTGTATATAACGTATATATTGTATAGTTTCAAGTGTATATATTTACTTGTACATGTTTACTTGTTTATGTTCACCATATAGTTTCTTGTATATGTTACATATAAGTATACTTTTATTGGTGAATGTTGGTGAAACATGTTGATCTCGGATGAGCTCTTTAATAGAAAATCTTCACTTTTCAACTTGTGAATCCAACATTCACTAACTTTTCTCTTTGTGTATGTTAATAGTTAAATGTGTTTCATGTTTGTATATATGTGTTTGTTCATGTACATATTTGTATACTTGTGTTTTCCTTTATGTTCGTTTAATCATTGTATATATTTGTACCCGTAACGTTTGTTGAGTGGTTGGTTAGGACACTTTCTTTAGGTTTGTGCGGTGAGACGTCACCATGGCATGACGAGAGGAGGCTACTTTCCAAACACCGAAACAATAAAGGCGTCGAGCTAACGACGTAAAACAAGCGCTTGTTGGGAGGCACCCCAACGGTTGTTAAATTTTGTTTATTTTTATGTTTAAGAGGTATTTAGGTGAAGTGGAGAAAATTGGAACAGCTGTTTCTGTTCTGATTTTTCAGGTTTTTCTGTCATCCGCTAAGCGAGCCTAGCTTCGCTAAGCGATGACAGTAAAATTTTGTTTTCTTGCTTAGTATCAGTGGGATTCCTATTCCACTTGGTTCACTCCTTTTTCCCACTCTCACCAAGGCTAACTAGTAGTATATATTAGTTTTGTTTTTCTAATTCTTGTTGGTTGTTTGTACTCAAATTTTGTTCAGTGATTCGAAGATTTTTGAGGTGATTTCCCAAAGCTTGAGTGTTTCAACTTGCAGATGTAGGGTAGGATATTGTTTTTGAAATGTATCATTCAAGGTACTCATTTATCGCTTTCTATAGCATAGCATGTTTAGGAAACTTTTCATTTGTACAATTATCATACCATTCATTCTTTGGCATTACTTGCTTATTGATTGAATCACTTTAGTTCCCAAACCATAAATGTGAGGAAGCTTTCTATTGTTCATATATGCCGGAGGCCACAATCTTTGTTTTAACTGGATTTTATTATGCTTAATCTTTTGTTTATGTTGATTTTATGAAAGCATGAAAAGGATCAAGGCATTTTGTTTCATTTTGAGCACAACTACCAAAACCAAATAGTCAATTCACCTTGTGAGTGTGTGATCATTTGTTAACCCTTTTGAGCCTTTTTGTCAATGTCCATGTTGTTTTTGCTAAATGCTTATGTTTGAGTGTTTAGTTCTCATTTTTGCATGGATGATTGATTCTTTGTTTTCTTGAACTCTCAACCATGACTTTTGGTATGAATTTTTACCTTGCCTTAGAAGTAGGGAGTATTCACATGATGATGTGGTTGAATTCAAGTTGGGGGAAAAATGATTATGTACTTATTTGGTTGTTTCTATGAGGTTGAAAAGAAAGAAGAAAAAAAGAAAAAAAAAAGTGAAAAGAAAAGAAAGAAAAAAAAGTGAAAAAGTTTTGAAAAAAGAAAAAGAAAAGAGAAGTGAATAATTGTGCTAATAAGTATTGTGATTGGTTTGAGAAACTTGTGGTTAAGGAAGAAGTTTGATCGAGATTTTGTTGTTTGAATCTTTGGTGGATTGATCACTCCCTTAGGTTTAGGCAAGTTTTTGTTTCGATTAGCCTTAGGACATATCCCTTATTTGTTAACCAAGCCACATTACAACCTTGAAAAGTCCTTGTGATTCTTGCTTTTATATCTTCAATGTGATTTTTGGATGAATGCATAATTTAATCTTTTGTTTGCAAGATTGTTGGATGAGTGTTAAAAGTCCCTCACCTCTGTGTGTTCTTCATCCATTGATGAAATTTTGCTAGGTGTGATTCATGAGATAGCATGTATTGTGTTAGAATGTTTTGTATGCTTTTTGTGCTTAGGATTCGTTTCGCTTACATGTTGTCGTTGTAGGATAGTGGTAAGTATTTACTTTGTTTATACGTTTTTGTATTGAGCCATACATTTGTTTTTGGTTTTCAAAACTTGTTGATTCACAATTCTTTGGTTTATTACTTTTGATTCTTTGATTTATTTGACATTGTTTGAGGACAAACAAAGTTTCAAGTTGGGGAGAGTTTGATAAGTGCCAAAATGTACTTATTTTGTGTATGTAAATAGTGGCACTTATCGATACTTTTGTTAATACCGTTTGAATAATTCCTCGTTTTGTGTATAAATACGTATACTTTGTGAATAATTGTATTTTCATATACTTTTATACCATTTGATTGTTTTTCCTTTGTTTTTATAGGTATTCATGCTTATTGGAGCCTTGAGGAATAAAGTGTCAAAGGCACGGCTTCGATTTCGCAATTTTGGTGAAAGTCCGCTTAGCCACCATCGAGCGGACTTCCAAAGACTCAAAATAAGGATGATCAAAATCATCATTTTGGTTTCCATTCATTCATTATTGTATAGAGCATTGAATAAGCTTTCCAACGCTTCGAACCGGGCGCAATTCGGAGTTACGGTTCTCGAGTTATGGCGAAAACAAAATCTGATTTTTAGCAGACTCCGCTAAGCGGAGGGGGTCCGCTGAGCGGAGCTCCAGCGGAGCAAATCAGCGTCTGGATGCAATTTTGAGCCCGCTGAGCGGAGGGGGTCCGCTAAGCGGACCTGCTAAGACAGCAGCTCGTTAAAAGGGGCCAAAATCACATTTTTAGGTCATGGTTTGGGTATTTTTGAGTCCCAACACCATCAACTTCATTCTTAGATCAAAATTAGCTTAGAAAACAACTTCAGAGGTTGCATAAGGATGATCGGGGGTGGATTGAGCGTCGAGCGGAGCTGACAAACCGGGAGATTTTCGGTTCATTTCTCTTCTTCTTTGTGTATTTCTCTTTGGTTGGGTTTGTTTGTATATTTACTTGAATCTTATGTATATTTACCGATTATAATGTTATATTTAACTTGCTTTACGAATCTGTGTTGATGTTATCCTGGATTTTTGCTCTATGCTGGGGATTTGGGGTGCTTTAGAGATAAACTTCTTGAATCCTTATCTAGGATGACTATCTGTTGGTTCTGAACTCTAGAGATAGATTTAGAGCTAGCATTCACTGTTTGTATCTGTTCTTAATGCTTTTGTGTTTGAGCGGCGCGCGAGAGATCGCCGACGCGAGAATACGGATGTTCTCGTGACTTCGCGTTAGAGATAACCTTAGTTATGAGATGATCTCGTTTGTGCTCCAGAGATGGGCGCTTATGTGAGAGATACGTGATGACATAGATGAGTATCGTAGGTTGAGTATAACGGGTTGGTAAGTGTATGTTTGTGAAGAGTGAATATATTAACATTCCTGATAAGTTATTTCTCTTCTAAGAATGTGTTTATTCTTTTCCTGTCTATATCTTTGTTTACTTTTTGCTCATTCAAACCCAAGCTCAAAACTGTAGAAACTGTTGAATGGCATCTCTCCATCTCTGAGGACGATAATTCCCGGATCAATATTTCCAAATCTTGTTTGTTGCTTGCCCTATACTGCATCTAACAGAAATATCAGCAAAGGGGTGAGATATCTTACAATATAAAGGAATGCATGATAAATAATATAGGAGATATAGATCATACATAATTTCACCACTTCGCATCACATAACATCTTACAACAAGTTTAACCATAAAACAACTTATTAATATAATACAACTTTTAAAACGGAAACGATGTCATTAATCACATATTCAAATATACAAGTATGATATCAAATATATCACAACAAACATATCATTATCACGTCACAACAAACACCTCGTCATCTCAACAATCCAAACACAATTCAAATGCAATTCAAATGTGACTCAACTTATGCATATGCATGTGGTACCATTGGAGTAAAACTCCCGTCTCAAACAGTTTGCCATTGGGCCGTCTTAAACATTTGCCACAAGGGCCGTCTCAAACATTTGCCACAAGGGCCGTCTCAAACATTTGCCACAAGGGCCGTCTCAAACAATGCAATGGATGCGACTCAAATGATGCACATCCACAAACACAACTTAAACAACTTAATCAACTTAAACGACATAATCAACTTGAACAACATAATCAACTTAAACAACATCAACTCAATGCCAAGGTTCTATGGCAATAACCGTATCATAGTAATTTACCACGTCTCAATCACATCATCACATCATATCGACATACAACATCTATTCAACTCAATTCTTATCAACATAGTACAACTTATCAATAATGACCATAGGGTCTACAACAACAATTCATTATATTGCACAACAACATCAACACATTCATCATGTTTCCTTAATTCAAGTAATCATCATAACACGTTATATTTAACTTCCTAATAAAGACATATATATTCTTAATTCATCACATGGCATCGACCCATACATATCAAATACGCACAATTAATCACATATAGCATACAACATCTTTATCAATTATGCATATCATCACATACCTCATTATCTCATTATAAGGAAGGCACATATTATCATTTCAATAACATGGTATCGTCATAAGGAAAACATACATCAAGTTATACCGCAACATGGTTACATTGATTCATAGCAAAGAACATACTTCACATGTTAACACAACATAGTTCATCACTTAATCCTAATAAACATAATAGGAAACTATATCATATGGATCATTTTATTGCATCATGGTATAGTTCATTGCATTAGCTTTCCGACGCTTCAAACGGCGCCTAAAACGGAGTTACGGATCAAAAGTTACATCATTTCAAAGTTTAGAAAAAATTCTGCAAAACAGGGTTCGCGGCTCGAACAATAGTTCGCGGCGCGAACTGAGTGAATCAAATAATCCCCAAGTTTCTGCCAAGCAGTTCACGGCGCGAACTGAGCAGATCCAGTTTTTCCCAAGTTTCTGCCAAGAGGTTCGCGGCTCGAACAATAGTTCGCGGCGCGAACTGGCGATTTTCAGAAAATCCCAAAACACAGAAACAGCATACGGAACTCATCCCAAAACCCCTAAACTCAACCCAATCAAGCTGGAAAACACCAATCATCATGAACAACCACAAAATACATGTTATAAACACAATTACAACACCTATTATGGATCTTCTAACATCATAACATCATCAAACATCAATTAAGCACATTTCAAATCATCAATCAAACATTTGTTCATAAACCCTAACATCTCTACACACAACTTCCATGGAGAGTAACATACAATCTAACCCACCATATACATCATCATGCCAACCCTTAGAGAGTAAGAACCCCACCCTTACCTTAGCAAAAGCTTCACTTCAATGGAGCTCTTCCTCTTCATGCCATAGCTTTGCCTCTTCCTTCCCTTCTTTCTCTTCTTTCTCTTCTTTTCCACAAAATGAGTTATGAGGTTTAATCTCTAAAACCCTAACTCTTACTATCTTTTCTCACTAATGGGCTTAACCCACAATCCAACTTCATATTCTATATTCTTTCCACTTAGGCCCAATTCATAATATTCCTCTAATTACTCAATTAAGCCAAATAACACACATAACTAATTAACCACACAACGTAACCGAATATTATTTTCCAATAATATTCCACATTTACCATCGATCCATAACTTTAACAATACTAACTCACAATTGTATTTCTCCGACTAATTAATCCGACCATAAACTTAACTGCTCAAATTAACATATTAATCCAAATTACGCCTTTAGAATAATACCGATAAACCTCGACTTCAACTAATTCCAATGAATAAATCCTCGATCAATTTAATTAAATAATTAATTAAATTCGGGGCGTTACATTGACAATTTTTGTTGGCTTGATAAATTTTGTATAGATGTAATTTTATTTATCTGCCCCAACCAAGGTCATGTTTGCATGTTCTTTCTTCTCAATTTTTAGTTTGTAAACTTTGTGCGTCTTTGTTATAATATATTTAAAGTATTAGTTGTGGTAGGAGACTTTGAATCTATTTGGGTGTCCATGAAGTTGTGAGTTGAGATTGATATGAAACTTATTAATGAAGTATTATTTTTATAATTTTAAAATATTCCATGTATCATTTGGTTTATGGTTTCTTTCAATCAAGTTTAAAGTACAAGAAATTTTCTTCTTGCCTTGATTTGTTTTTAGCACTCTCTTTTTGCATGTTGATTGTTAGTTAAATGTGTACACTTTCTAATGGTGTTTTATTGTAGTTGGACAAAAATGAAGTACCTAAGATTCTACATTTAATTAGATTTCTTTTAATTTACAGATCATGCAATCCGCTGGGTTTTTGGGTCCTGCATTTTTTTTTTTTTTTCATTTTTAAGTTGTTTATGTTTCATCATGAAATTGTTCAACTTGCATTAATTTTATATAATTCATGCATTTCTACGAGTTGGTTAGCTCATTAGTTATATTAAGGAATTACTTGATGGCTACTCAATTGAAATGGTTAGATAAGACCTAAAGTATTCATTTAGAATATTTGATATAATGGTAATATTTAATTTCAGCATTCTATTTGAAGTTTCAATGCTCTATGGTTGTGATATGGGAAATTGAATTGTTTAAATTGAAACTGTTAGAAATAGAATTGCAGAAATTCATGTTCCAAATGGTGATGAGGCAATCTTAGATTTCAAATGTGGATTGTCTTTCAAATTTATTACTTTCAAATGTATTAGACATAGTGTATCTTTGGCTTCTTGCTTAGTGTTTCTAACATTTTTTAAAATGTCTCACATTTTCTGCTTTCTATTTTATACAGATGATGTTAATCATCTTTGGTCCTCCATCATGATATAAAGTTATAAAGGAGTAGCCACAAGATAAATTTTTATAAAGTTATTAAGTATTTAATTATATAGGTTTGATTGAATTTTTAACAATTGAAACAAATATGTTAGATATTTATTAAATATTATGATAGGTTTATTTTATACTTTTTTACTATAAATTTATTTGTTCATGTAATGCAACAATATTAATTAAATTTCCTTATTTTTTTTCTTATTAATTTTTCATATCAAACTTTAATTCAGTACATCAATTAATAGGAGTTTATAAAAAAAAAAGGTAATATGAGTTTATAAAAAAAAAATTACATCAACAAATGGGAATCCGTGCAATATCACATACATTAATAGAAGGAGAAGAAAATCTATCAGCCGAGTATCAATCCGAGAGGGTTGGCCTAGTGGAAGGATGCTTGGGCCTCAAATGTATGCTCTCCTTGAGGTCCTGAGTTCGAAGGAACCTAGGACCCAGTGTTTTAAAAACCGGACCGACCGGTCGGATTGGTCGAACCGGGAACCGGCCAAGTAACCGGTCTGGTTCAATAGCTGGATCGGGAATGTCATTGAACCGGGGAAACCGGTGGTTTAAATGCATTTTTTATTTTTTTTATTTTAAAAAATTAAGAAAAATGTGATTTTAACTATTTTAATTAAAAATTAAAAAAATAAAAATAAAATAAAAAAATAAAAAAATAAAAAAATGATTGTAGATGTGGTTGATTCTGTTACGGGTGATTTTGATATAAAAAAATGGTTTTAGATGCGGTTGATTTTCTTCTCAAGGTGTTTGCCCCAATCAAAATCTTCGGAAATACATAAGCTATAAAACCTTAAATTGTTGTATAAATGCTTTACCTAGTATGAAAAGTATCTCTCAAGAATTACATTGTAACAATAGGTGTCTTCTTTAAACCGTTAGTTGGTTCAGTGGTGATTGGCGCTGGGCTTGGTAGGGAGAACCACGATTCGATCCCCCGCAACCTCGATCGGGAGGGGGATGGAACCATTTGATGCCAGAACTCGCTCCCGAACCGGACTAAACCGGTGGTATACAACAAAAAAAAATAGGTGTCTTCTTTGAGATTTTCACATTTTTTAAGAAAATGACTAATTATGTTGATTTCAATAATAAAATGAGTGTCATTTACTAAAATAACCTTATTAATAATGGTAGTGGAGTAGTTAAATGAATCAAAATACAATAAATAAGGACAAGTTAATGAAAAAAATAATAAATATAGCATTGATATGGTAAATGGACAAATAATTTGAGACAAATAAAAATAGGAAAGATGACACTTATTGTGAGACGGAGGGAGTAAATAACTTTGGTGATCACTCTATGATCCTTAAATTTAGTTGAGTATATGTATTTTTGCCCAATCAAATATTATTATTCAATAACACATTATTTTTTAATTTTTTAATTTTAAAATAAATTTAAAGTTTAAACTAACACTAAAAGTACCCGTACCCAATTACTTATTATAAGTATCTAAGAATTTGCTAGTAATTTTATAGAGTAAAATAATAGTTCAGTGCTATTTTTTATTTGGACTTGTCTCTTTGATAAATTTAATTTTGTATAATACATTATAGATATTTGAAATTAATTTGTAGTTATTGTTTTTTTAATAGGCAATGGTATATATTACTGAGTACAAAGTGTAAACAAAAACCATGCACAAAAATACAAAGGGGACACCAACAACCTCAACATAGATCCTATTTTCAAAAATCTATGGGAGAATGAGATCATTCATAAAAATTACACCCTACTTTTTCTTTTAAACCTAATACTAACCACCACCAAGAGAATATTTTCATTTGGTGAACAATTTCATTCACATCAAGCACAACATTCTTGAAAATGATTCCATTACGATGGTTCAAAATGCACCAACAAGTTGCTAACCAAAAGGTGTAACATCCCGATTTTATTAGCTATTTATTTAATTAGTTTCATTTGGTGTTTTACTAATTATTCATGTTATTCAATTATTTAGTATGATATTATTTAATTTGAGATTTGTGCTAATTGGATTAATTGAATTATTAGTAATATTATGAGATATTAGTTGATGGGCCTAATTTAGTTAGAAAGAATAGATTGTGGGTTAAGCCCATTTATGTGAAAAAGATAGTAAGAGAGAAATTAGGTTAGTTCTCATAACATTCATTTTGGAGAAAGAGGCTAGAGAGAAGAGAAGAGAAAAAGGAGGAGAGGAAGAGAAGAGGATTGTGAGATTCTTGAAGATTGAAGGAGTTTGAATAGAGGTAAGGGTTTGAATCCAAGTTCTTATAGACTATATGATTGGGTAATGTGTGTTGTTGTGGTTATCTCTTCATCTTTGCAATTTCATGGAAACATAGAAAAGTTAGGGTTTATGAATAAATGCATGAATTTATGATTTGAAATGTGTTTTAATTGATGTTTGATGATGTTATGATGTTAGAAGATACATAAATGTGTGCTATATTTGTAGTTATAACATGTATGCTATTGTTGTTTGTGATGGTTGGTGTTTTCAGTTTGATTTGGGTTGAGTTTAAGGGTTTTGGGATGAAATTCGCATGCTATTTTCTGAGATTTGGGATTTTCTGAAATCGCCAGTTGGCACCGCGAACTATTGTTCGAGCCGCGGACTGCTTGGCAGAACTAAGGAATATTTGATTCATCAGTTCGCGCCGCGAACTATTGTTCGAGCCGCGAACCCTGTTTTACAGAACTTTTCCAAACTTTGAAAGGCCATAACTTTTGATCCGTAACTCCGTTTTATGCGCCGTTCGAAACGTTGGGAAGCTAATGAGATTGTCTATATGATAGGATAGAATGTATTGACACTTGTTTTATAAAGGGTTAATGAACTTTTTCGTCCCTTTAAATATTTCAAATTTTGTTTTTAGTCCCTCCAAAATTTTCCTTCAAGAAATCGTCCCTTTAAAATTTTTCTTCCAAACTATTGGTCCCTAACGTCAAATTTCGTAGCTAATCAGTGGCTAAAATCGTAGCTAATCTCTAGAAATTTTGACGTTAGGGACCAATAGTTAAGATGGAAAATTTTGAAGGGACGATTTCATAAAGGAAAATTTTAGAGGGACTGAAAACGAAATATGCAATATTTAGAGGGACCAAAAAGTTCATTAACCCTTTTATAAATTATGATGATAATTGAGAATAACATTTACCTATATGTGTATGTTATGGATGAATTGTGCATGATCAATGTTCATGGATGTATTATGTGATATGATAACCGTGATTTATGTGATTGAATTCTAAATGCTAGTTGATGTGGAATAGTTTGAATTGGATGTTAATATATGGATAACATGTGATTACTTATTTGTGTATTATGAAATAAGACTTGTGGTTAATATTCATATATGTTTTAAGTGATGTGATATCCATGATATGTTATAATGAATATAAATATACCTTTATATGTACTATTTGAATGTGTCTTGTTGATAATGATCGTTTAAAGGTGTATGTATTGAGATGTGGATTGTATACTTGTAAATGCTTTTATGTGTGTTACGTTTTGGTATGTAATGAATAACAACTATTGGTAAGATGTGTGGTAATATATGCATGATAATTTTGATTGGATATATGATGGTTGTTATGCCTTGTTGTAATTGTTAATTGTGTTGTGAATGTTGTGTACAATTGGCGGATAATTCATAGAGTTGGATTATTGTGGTATGCGGTAAGTTAAGATTGATGAGATAATCTTAATTACATAAATTGTTGGTAATTGTACATACATTCATAGCATGGTCGGCTTTATGGTAGAAGCGGTGAAACTTGGGTTCACATGGTAAGAGAAGTTGATCCTTGAATGGTAATAGGCGTAGAAGACGTGATCCTTAATTGGAAATAGGCGTGTTGGCTTTGATCTTGTCCGGATCGGGAGCGTGGCTTGGATTCTAAACATTGAATCGGAAAGCGGTGAAACATTGGATTCACATTGGGTACCACATGCATAGAGTCACATGTCTTGCATTGAGTCACATTGGTGTTATGTGATGTTTGAATGTATGCAATTATGTGATTGTTATGTGTGTATGAGATGTGATAAGTGAATTTAGTGATTCATTTGATATGAATGATTGTTGTGTTATAATTGTGATATATGTGATTGAAACATATGTGATGTAGATGTGAAATTATATGTACTTAGAATCTAGATGTTGGTGAAATATGATTATGTACATTGTTTAGTAATCATGTATGATTATGTGGAATTGAATGAACTAGGTTGTATGGCAAGAACATGTGAATCTTGATTAATGGCATATGATGCATGTTTATGGGGAGAGTGATGAATTCTTGAAATGTATTCTTATTGTATTTTACATTTCCCATTATTATGTTTTCTATAAGAAGTTGAATTCTCACCCTTCTGTTTGAATGTTATCCTTTGTTGGTAACGTGCAGGTTTCATGGATAGTGATGCTTCGAAGGAGGCTTAGCGTCGAGATTTAGATCTCTAGTAGGGTGTCGTGACTAAGTAGTCACTTGTGCTCTGGTCATATGTAACACATGGGAGTTGGGTTTTATGTTTTTATAACTCGATGTTATGAGATATTTGTTTACTCATATTGTATTCGTATTTGAATATGTTATTCTGGTTAATGTGTGGCCTTGAGCCAAGATGTTGAGACATGGTGGATGATGTATGGGAATCATCCTATTTTACCATTTATTCGATGAGATGATTATTCCGCTGTGGTTTGCATGTTATTTAAATTCCCGTGTTATTTGGAAATGACCATTGCATGTTTAAAGATAAAATATTTGTTCTATTTTGAAATATGTGTAACGCCCTCGTGAGATGCATGCTTCTTTACTCTGATTTATGCAAATGTATGCCTTATTTGTTTAGTATAGAATTGGGGGGTGTTACAAAAGGCACCCGCTCTATTAATTGAACATTCTCTGTGCAAATTAAACAACATCTTTTTGAAATGTTTGTAGCACGATAACTCACCAATAAGGTCCATGTCGTCCAATCAATCTTGAAACTTAATCCACACCAGCTTAATCAAATTACAATTGATGAACACATGATCAAAGTCCTCCTCCTGCAACTTGTTAGAACATAGTTTGGTTCTACATCTAATTCAGAGTTTTGATGAAAACAAATACATAGTAATTGTGAAGAACAATTACTTACTCTAATCGTTTAATTGAATGTATAGAGATATGTTAGAAGTTCTGAAGCAAACTGAGAAGATAACAACGTTAAAAGTGAGATGTGAAGTTTTGAAGAAAACAAACATGCAAATGAGAAGGTCAAAAGCAAAACAGAAAGTAACACACTAATAAGAAGTTATGATGATGGGCATTAACTTCTGAAGCACCAACAAACACCTGCCAGAAATACTCTGATAAGAAAGTTCTGAAAGAACAATGAAATCAAAGAAAGTGATCATAAATTGAAGTTCTGATGTTACTCACTCAACGTACAAGTTACTCTGATGATTGAAGATCCAACATCAAATTAAATAATTTATTAAAGGATCAAGAAAGGAAAGCTTAATACATTATGACTTAGATTGCATATCATTATTTTTGGAAAGGAAATTATTCTCAATTCATCATCCTTCAAAAACCAGTAAAGGTATCTCCCAACAGATCCTTACAATTAACCTCTATATAAAGGGGACAATGAAGAAGAATCGAACAAGAGTGCTCTAAACCTTTTCAAAGATCAATTTATCTCTTTAAATAATTTATGTTAAATTTTTTGTAAACATCACAATTGGGATATAACTTTTAGAAGCAATTGTAAACATATTTTGTATACTTATTGTATTGTTGTAATTCCTTGAGAAACCAAGTTATGGTTTGATCTCAAGAAGACGTAAACACTAGTCTTCGTGTTTGTGTAATCAAATTTGGTTAGTGGGTTAAGATCTCAATTGAGAGAGGCGAAATCACCTTGGCAGGTGGACTAGAGTAACTTTATTTTAAGCGAACCAGAATAACCAACTTGTTTAAAGTTATATTTGTTGAAAACCCCAATTCAAACCCCCTTTTCTTGTGTTTTTCTACCCTTCACAACTTATAGAAATCGCACCAGCCATCACTATTGTTCTCAATAATTCCTTTTGCAACAAGAAGAGATCTCGTTGGCAGCCTATTCTTTGCTAATCTCCACCAGAAAATCTTGACTTTAGAAGGAACCCACGCATTCTAACCAAATTTTAAGACCTCTATAGATTATCCTAAATTCCCTACCTCATCTGGATCACCCACCATTTTAGTACAATACGATTTGACTAAAAATCCTCCTTGACTCTCCAGCGCCCACCATCAAAATACGATTTGTTTCAGATTTAATGTTAGTATATGTAGAGAAAGATGAAGAGAAGACCGTCATGATATGCCTGGACACTGATGTATGCTTAAGAGCTTTTGTCTTTTCTCAGCAACTTGGGTAGCATGCAGGAGTAGACAAGAGATACTGACACACGTTTAAGATGAGATTTTTGTTGGATTTGGTTTTATTACGGAACAGTTGTTTGACCAAAAGTAGTATATAAGAATTAATGCTATAGTTAATGCTAATCTAAAAACATGCACATTGGCATTAAGGCCGGTGGCTATAAGAGACTATTTATATGAACATGCTAGATGCACATATTAACATAAATATAAAAGAGAGTTTTAGAAAGATCTGATCGTATTGAGTGATAAACCTTCCTTCTTGTCTTTGTCTGAGCTGGAGTATCTTCTGATGTAGAGGTTCAGTATTTTTCTTCTTTTGATGAATCTTGTATAAGATTTATAACATAATATCTGCACACTAAATGAAACTATAAGTAATAAAATTGTTACTCATAAAATATATGCTTTGTTATCATCAAAACTAGATTCTGAACATAGATTTTCAATCTTGTTCTAACAATCTTCCCCTTTTTGATGATCACAAAAACCATGTATTTTGATGGAACAATTTTATGAGAGGATAATAAACAAGTAAACTTCATCTCATTTTTCATGTTCAATCAAGCAACTGATCTATTCATCAAAATAAAGTCTAATCTTTTTCTTTTCTCCCCCTTTTGGTTATCATCAAAAAGCGTTTAAGAGGGTTGGATCAGACTTAGAAATAATTTCCCCCCCCCTAAGATGTATAGTCTCACCTTGAGCTAGGTAACCCTATGAATTAATTTGTCCGGTTTGTTTCTTCGGAGAATTTGTAGATATTTTAACTATGAATGTGAGCATCTTCTAAGAACTTCTAATAGAGCATTATTTAAGTACTTCTGATATACAGGTTAGGAAAGATTTGATTCTTTAAGACTTGTCCAGGATAGTTGTAAACAGTAAAAAATTCAGTAAACAGAGAATTAAATCATGTATATCAATAGATAGAAGACTTTAAGCAAGTTATGCATTTTTAACAAAAAATCATTAATTTAAGTGATCAAGCAAATTCTGCAATCAGAAACTCATGACACTCATAGCTAGACATGATGTTACTCCTAGCTAGTGTTGTTTGCGCAAGGATAGAGAGGATTCCAGCTTTCTCAATTATCTCTGAGATGACTCGCCCATAGGGAATGTAGCAAGTATCCTGAGAGTTTATGGAGTATTTTACAGCTTCCTTCAGATGAGTGAACATGATGGCTGGCAGATTTAGCTTATGACCTTGACGAAAGCAGAGGGCTAGGTATTTTTCTTGTGTGGTTAGAATATTTAGGCAGAACCTTTGAGGCATAACGTTTGACATGACAAACAGGACCCAGGCTCTGTAAATGGGATTTAGGTTTGTTGAGTTATTGTAGAATCGTGTGAAGGCGACAGGAAGCCTGGAAGTCTTAAAGAATTATTCTCTTGCAAGATGATCAAAGAATTCTAAGGACATAAGATTTCGATTGGATGGACACTGAATTGCATCAGCAATAGACTCCTTTGAAATTACAATTTTGAAGTTGAATATGTGAGACACAATGCTTCGTCCATCACTGCTGACGGATGCATGTAGCCAGAAGTTCTTAACGAGGTTTGGGTAGATGGGTTTGTTAAGGATTTCCTTGTATCCATTCCAGCCTTGATAATCAAAGAATCTATGAAAGCCATACTCATCACTTGAGTCATCCAGTTCAGATTCGTTGATAATCACAAGCATACTTTCGTCTCCAAGAAATGTTCAGGTACATGAAGTCTCGGTACAACAAGAATAGAAGATCAGAAGTTCTGATGTTGCAACGCAGAATCTCAACAATTGCAAATAAAAGATCAAGTCATCACGCAAAATAATAAGCATTGTCAGAAGCACAAGCAACATCTTGGTCCACTACAACATCTACGGAAGATACTCATAACTCAGCAGTCAGAAGATTCAGAAGCTTCAAAGACAACTAGCTTTGATAAAATCGCATGACATTTATTCTCTGTCTACAAAGTACAAGAAGACAAGCTATCATCATTAGCAAAACGGTTACAACAATTAAATGGAACAACTCCCAAGGCTGATTGAAGAAGCAACCCACATGCAGCGCGTTGGGAAGACGGGCTAAACCAAAAAAGCACGCTTCCAACTGTAATCATCTTGTTGAAGATAAGGCTCTGCAGCAAAACAACACTTGTCATTCATGATTCAACTGAGACAAAGTATTCAAAGTAATATTCAAAAAAATCTCAATGGATCTATTCCAACGGTAACACATCAAGCTATAAACTGATCAAACTTCAGACTTGAGAAGCAGTAACAAGTGAGTATATCCACTATGCATCTACAGAGCGCAACAAAAGAAAGATCCTAAGAATTTATTGAGAATGTAGAGCATAAAAGCTTAAACGAAGAAATTTAAGACCATGCTTCAGAAGTCACAGTAATAGGAAACACATACTCAGTATGTTATAATACAAAATAGTGCTGTTATACACGAATCATAAGCCTATATGAAGAAAAAACTCCAATAGAGAAAATGTTGCATGTAATGGAGATTCATTTGAAGGGGAGCAATGAGTGAAAAAGAATGCAAAGATTAAATCATAATTCACTCTACATCAGTGTCTTAAAAGAATTATATACAATGAGTTGATGCTCAGCAGTGTAATAATTATATCTGAGATCTTCAAACTGCTGAATGCTTTATAGAGACAATAAGATCAGCAGCAATAGACAAAGATCAATTCAAGAAGGAACTCAAAACAGAGTTGTTGCTCTGAAAATGCCTTTAGAAGAAATAAAGATCAAATCAAAAGCAATCTACAATAGAGTGGTAGGTCTCAATCAGCTTAAGAAGATTTGAAGACGAAGATCATCTTGAAGAAGCACTCAACATACGGAGCTGAAGCTCTTATTCTACTTACCACTAAGAAGCAAATATCTCATTCAGAAGATGCAGACAAGAAGACTCTAAATATTATTCACTCACTCATAGTGATTACTTATCATTGTATCATATAGTTTGTACTTAGAATATCTGCTTATTAAGAAGCATTGTATCGAAACCAATTTAATTTGGTAATGATGCCTTAAGCGACCAGTTACAGTCAGAAGCTTGAGAAGATAATCAATTGCGGTCATTGTGGAAATCTCTTGGAGACCGAGTAAGGGTCAGGAGTCCAGGATTCAATGGATGTTATATCTCGTGGAGATCATTGGACAGTTCTTTGCAGTCAGTCACAGCAGGTAGCTGTGCAGGGAGTTAGTCACAACGCATTGTTGTGCAGGTTACTAGATTGATGAACGTTATATCCAGAAGGGATCACTAAACGATTCAGTCATCTAGGGGTTAGTCACTCGCGGGTAGCTTGTGCAGGGTTAGTCACAGCAGTTGGCTGTGCAGGATTGTTAGTCACGACGGAGGATCGTGCAGTTGTAATCAAGTTTGGTTATAGTGGATTAAGACCTCTGTTGAGAGGCAAATCACCTGAAGAAGGTGAACTGGAGGTAGCCTTATTCAGAAGGTGAACCAGGATAAAAATGAATGTGTCTTTTACTTTCTGCACATGTCATTTTAACTCAAAACTTCCAAGTCTTAATCTGCAGAACTATACTGAGCAAGTCAGAAGTTATGATATCCTTTAGAAGTTAAAATGAACATCTTATTGGTTATGTAGTTCTACATCTTCATGCTTCCGCAACGTCAAAGCATAGTCCAATAGATGATAAAAGCGAAAGAAAGAAAAGGCGTTAATAAAGAAAGGGAATTTTAATTGATAAAGAACACAATTCAATCCCCCCTTTCTTGTGTTTTTCTCCACCTTCAGACCTAAGGTACACAATTGACCTAATTAATGAAACGAGAGATGTTGCCCACATCTGATAATTCTCTGCCAAGCAATCTGAACAAGTCTCCTCCAGGTCCTTCAAGCTTAGCATTCCCTTCTTTATGAGTGTGTCAAGGCTTTTGAAGCTCAGATGCCCATATTTGCAATGCCACAGATGTGTGATATTTTGTGACTCAATTTTCATACACATGTGAAGGATAACTAGTGCAGACACAACAAACATCCTATTAGATGAGATTTTTGTGCTTATGATTAATCCTTTATCAATATGATGAACTTTGCAACCTCCATTTTCAGACATTATTGTGATATTCTTTTGCATTAGTTGCCCAAACTTAGAAGATTATTCTTCATGGCTGGAAAGTAATACACATCAGTGATGCCATTCATGTGAAGCTTCAAATTACCACTTCCTATCACTTGCATTTTGGAGTCATCTCCTAATTTGACAGATTCACGAAACCTTTCATCAAAATTGAACAATCATTCCTTTGTTCCAACCATATGATTATTGCATCCTGAATCAAGAAACCACACTTGATTATTTCTTTTTCTGTTTTCCCTTTGAGCCATGAGTAATAGCTACTCACTTTCATCAAATTCAGCAAAGTTGGCATCATTCTCTTGCCAACTTGGACATTCATTTTGATAATGCCCTAGCTTATGACACTTATAACATTGAATTTGATCTCTATTCAGTCTTCCTCTGCCACGACCTTGAGAACCACCACGCCATCTACCTCAATTGTTGACATCACCTCGACCATAACATGCAATCATTAACACTTGTTCATCCTTATTCTCTTGTTGATCTTCATTCTTTGCTCATGCCCCAAGAGACTGCTATGCAGCTCATGAATGGACATTTTTGAAACATCGTTCGATTCTTCTATGGCGCATACATATGATTAAATTTTGTGGTCATGGACCTCAACACCTTTTCAATAATTTTGGTTTGCTCCATCTTTTCACTTGTGTAGTCATCTTGTTTGCAATGGTCATGGTTCTTTCAAAGTATTCATCAACAATTTTGTTATCCTTCATGCAAAGAACTTCAAATTCTCGACCCAAAGCCTGTAATTAAGCTCTTTTCACTTTCGTGGATCTTTGATACTTTTTGCGCATGGATTCCTGAATATATTTGGTTGTGTCTCGATTCAGAATTGTTTCAAGAATTGTTCGATCAATTGCTTGAAACGGATAATTCTTTTCCTTGAGATCTTTAAGCTTGCTCTCGTCTGCATATTTTCTTTGTTCTGGTGTTGCTTACTATGGTGCAATCGTGACTCCATTCTCTATCAAATCCCAATATTCTTTGGATCTAAAAAGATTCTCCATGAGCATGGGCCAGTGATCGTAGAATCCATCAAATTTCGGAATTGCTGGTGTTAAGAATTTGGATGAATCAGCCATGGAAATGATTTTGATAAGAACAAGTATACGAGGAGGAGCGATAGAAAAGATAATAGCAACTTTCTCAAGACGAAAAAGAAACTGCGTTTCTTGAAAGAAGAGTTCAACGGTGGATCATGAACCTTGCTCTAGATACCACTTGTTAGAATATGAGAATCAAATTGTTATTCAATTATGCAGAGTTTCAGCCAAACATTACAACATGGATCAGTTGCTTATATAGCAAGCAACCACCCTTAAGTCTAACACTTCTAAATTAACTTCATAACTAACTTCTAATTAGTTACTCAATTGGCTTAAGTATTTCTAACCAGTGGAACTATACGTTTTAATATAAAAATTATATTTAGCCTTAAAAAATAACAAACCTTAATTTTAAGTTAGTTTTACATTAATAGAGTCTAACATGTCACTGTTAATTTAACACAATTAGTAAAAGGAAGGACTTTTCTAAATATTTCTTGTTCAACTCGATAAGGCATTTGAGTTTTAATTTTTACCTACTACCATTAAGAATCGACAAGTTTCTAATTAAATACCATATTTGTTATAAAGAGAATTTTATCTATTTTAAATCATGTGTTATTTTTGTGCAATGTTTTTTCTTGGGTCTCTAATCAATGCTATCTAATTCTACTATTGTTGTTTTTGGAATGGAGGGGCTAATCAAGAACCATTAACAATCAATATGTAATTAATTAGAGCCAAAACAAGCTCTTTGAAAATGAAAGACCAACTATCATAATCAATATAGGTTAAAGCATCATGAAAAGTATCTCTCAAGAGTTACAAGGTAAACAAATTTTAAAGATTAAAATAATGGTTCACTCTTTTATTTCAGCTTATGCATTATAGATAGTAAATAAAACAGCAGTGCGGTGCAGTTCATGAACCATGAACTTCAGACATTCATTTCATCGATTAATAGCACAATACACATGGTTTTAACCAAATAACAATACTATAATAATAACTTTAAACATGAACCAGAACAAATACTATAATTCTGCATGATATTCATTCATGATGACCATGATGATTTCATCTTCTAATAAATCTTCAATCTGCTATGATCATACCTAACAAAGCCAAGATCCTCATCATGAATCCAATTATACTTCTCCTTAAATGGATTTTCCAGTGATGGTGGAGGATAACTTTCAATACAATCTTTCCAAACATTGCTATCAGATAAATCTCTCATCACTTCCCAAACACAACTATTACACTTATAACCAGATCCAAGACTAATCATCAAAATTCTATCACCTTTTTTCAGTCTCTTTTTCGCTTCCGAATATCCAAAAGCATACCATATTCCACTAACAGAAGTATTACCCCAACGATGAAGCGCCATTCTCGATGGTTCAAGATCATATTCACTCAATCTTAAACCCTTACCAAGTCTATCAATAAGTTCTTTACAACTAGGAAGAATATAAAAATGTTCAATTCCAGTTTTTAAATTTATTCCACCTCCTAACAGATTAAACCTAGGTTTTTTAACCATTCTTTTCATAACATTGCATAGCAAAACTATAAAAAATCGTACTAGTTCCGAAAGTGGGACGATCTTTGGAACTATACTCTTCAAATTTAATGTCAAAGACTGTGCAGCAGATTTAGCAACACATTTGGTTAGCTGCAAACCTGCAAAACCTTCTTCATCTTCCACTTGATGGCAACAATTGTAAGCTTCATCATCAGCTCCACAATGTGTTCGCGCCACGTGTTTCAGTTTCAAGATAGCTTTGTTTTTCAGCTCCATTTTGTTTGTGAATAGCATTGAACAACCACCTGAACGAAATAGACAGTTAGTGAATAACATGTTTTCGTCTTTTCCGCTGTACCAATGGGGACCAATCTGTTGTGCGCTGACAATAATTCCTATGGAATTTTCATGTGTTTTGAAAAGCTGTTGGACAAGATCAACAGCTACAAGATTTGCACTACATCCCATTGCTGCAAGATTGAAGACTTTTACATCTTCTCTCAGTTTGTATCGGTTTATTATTCTTGCTGTGAGTGAAGGTATTGGCGAAAACAATGAGTCAGTAACAACAAGAATATCGATTTCCGAAGGAGAGAAACATGTTTTTTTGAAAAGGTTGTCGAGTGTATCGAACATGATTTCATCTATTTCTTCATATGTGTCTTTGAGAGTTGGACATGTTTCTCTTCCTTCATGAACAAGTTTTGGACAGTAAGTGTTTTCACCGATTCCTGAACTGACCATGGTGTTTAAGAGATACCTGAATTGTTCTAGACCAAGGTTTTTGTTTCTTGAGACTATTCTTACACATGTATCTGTGTTGAGTTTTGTTTCTTCTTTTGGTTGGAAACACTCATAGGCTAACATGTAACATGATTGGTTTCTACGTTTAAGAATTAACTTGGAAAGTTGTAAAATGAAATAGAGTAAAGAAAAAAAGCAAAAGATATTTAAGAGATATTCCATGACTTGAAAATTATTTTTAGGGGAGAACATTTGTGATGTGGTTCAAGTGCAAGTGCTCTATATATACACACACATTCAATGACTCTTTGGTTGTACTATTGACCTTTTGTAAAAATTATGTTCATCGCCTTATGAGAAACAATATACACACATTCATGAGTATTTGGACTCTATAAAATACTATCTGCCTTTGGTGTTAGGAAGTCAAAAATGTTAAATAAAAATAGTATAAAAGTATGATGATTTTTAGAACACATTTTTTCATCTTTGACAAGTTTACTTGAAGTGTCCTTGAAGGGTGTATCATGTATGTTCCAAAATAAGATCTTCATTCATCAGTCCTACAAATTAGAAAACTCGAATCAAGTTCGCACATGTATGTTTTCTCATACCTAGTCGTACATCAAAATATTTGATGACTTAAGTGTCGATCTTCTTTCATCTGGATCAGTCACAAAACTCACATGTGACTATTACATCACACACTACAATGAATAACATTTTTTATGACAAAACTTTCATCTCCAACATACTAAAAATTGAGAGGATGTGTCCTGAGAGTGTAATGTTTTATTTTTTTAATAAGATAAACAATATTTTATGTCGGCGTTTTAAAAAACCGAAGTAACACAACTATAAGTTAGCACATTTTTTAATCTATAAAAAAATAAGAAACCTGTTATCTCGGTTTTTTTGAGAACTAAGATAATATAGCTATAAGGAACCTCGCTTCGTATCCCTTTTGCCGCATTTAAAACTTTTTTCAAAGATTTCTCACTTGGCGTCTTTTTTAGATGCCATGTTTTTCTTTGTTAATTAGTAGTTTTCAAAGATTTAAAGCTTTGTTAATAGAAAAAGAAAATATTTCATTGATAATAAAAAAACAACACAACAAAGAAAATTAAGCAACATATTCAAACTTCTCAATGAACTCAACTTCAACATTACCCCTAACTATCCTAACTCATAGAAAAATTCAGAAAGAAGCTTTGCTAGAAATACCAAGGTAAGGGTGGGGTTCTAACTCTAAAACGACTTGCATAATGATGGGAATGGTAGTGATTAGGTTCCATGATTGGGTGTTCTTGATTTCTCACTATTTTGCTTTATATAGGGTTTTACCTATTGATGGATGTTTGATGCATTTTATGTGTAAATTGGGAAAATTGATGATGTGAATTGAGTTAAATTGATGGGTAATGTTAGTGTATAATTGGTAGAACAATAATAAATTGTTATGCTTTCAAAATTGGTGTTTTGGGTTGATTGGATTGAGTTTCATAGCATAAAAATGTGTTTTTTTACTCTGGTTCAGTGGTAATCAGTTACTGGTATATGCGACCCGGTTACCACTTGAAAATAGAGTTTTTGGGTGTTTTAACAGGATGTAACCGGTTACGGCTCTGAGGGTAACCGGTTACCGCTGTTTGGACATATTTTTCGAAAACTTGAAAAGTTCATAACTTTCAAACCGTAATTTCGTTTGGGTCCCCGTTAGAAGCGTTATAAAGCTAAAACGATATTATTTTCAATAAAAATGGTTTCAGGTTCTGGAAATAAATTTAATTGATATGTAATGGGTTTTTGTGGCATCAGTGTATTACGTCGGTGTTTGTAGTTTTGTTAAGACTTTGAAAATTTATATCTTTTGGCTTGGGTGTCCGTTTGACGCGCCGTTTGGACCTACGGGAAGCAAAAAACTGTAATTTATTTTAAGAATAAATTGGGAACAGTAGGGAATGATTTTTCTGAAATGACTATATTATTCTGATGCTTTAGTATAATGCGTGCTTGTGAAGATGATACTTAAACTGACGAGGTTTGTGATGTGATGATGTTTGCAATGTGATATAAATGGCGATGTGGATGGTAGTCAGTATTAGTGAATCTTCTTGATATTCATGTATTGTCATTGCATGATTTGTTGTAGCATACCGGTGTTGCATGCATTTCATAGCGATGCGGCCTTAGTGGCAAATGGAGATGTGGTTTCAATGGCAAATGACGATGTGGCCTTAAAGGCAAATGGCGATGTGGCCTTATATAGTAAAAAGCGATGTGTTATGGTACCACATGCATTGAGTTGGTATTAGTCCCATTTCATTACATTATTAATAACTTGATGTTTTTAACGTGAGGAAGTATGAAGTATATCATGATTGATATTATGTGTCGTTTATATATTTGATTGTATATTGATGTTTCCTGTTGTGTGATGAATGAAGTAAAGGTGCGATGTAAAGAAGTATGATCACATGTGCTTGAAATGTTATCTACTCATTATTATGCTTTCTTTTATATTATTATGATATCTCACCCCTTCTGTCTTAATGTTACCTTTATATTGGTAACTTGCAGATGATCCGAAGTAGCTAGAATGCAGAGTCTAGAAGAAGTAGTTCTTCTTATTTCTTTGTTTGGCGTCAATGTTATGATATGTAACAGCGGGGGGATTAATGCTTTTTACTTTATTAATTATTGTTTTAGTTTAGTGACTATGTTGGAGTATTATAAACTCTATTTTATTTTGAAGAAAAGTTGTTTGCTGCCGATTGAGAATATTTTTGTAATAAACATGAATTATTTCCGCTGCTTTAATAAAATTGAAGTTGAAGACTAAAGTGAAGTTGTTTGTCGGTTCATCCGAAAAGTGTGTTATATATCTATGTATGCATGTTTGCGCAGTTTTTATTGTTGAAGTGTAGCATCCTAATTTTTGTATATTATTTTAAAAATAGTTTACTCTGATTTTATTAAATTACCATTGGAGAATTGGGGTGTTACATAGAACCTCCCTATAATGAACTATGTGTTCTTCAAATATTAGTGCAATCCTCGTCAATAGAAAATAAGATAATTATAAGGAAATATATAAGGATAGTATAGTACTCTACCGATAATATATTTTGGTTTATCTCATCAATTAGAATAGAAATGAGAAAATTCTAAGCGTGTGATTCTTACAACTAACCAAAATGTACTTCATGTCTTGTGGTATTGTCAAACTTTTCAAATATGTTTCCCTTTAGGAGGGATGGTGTCCTTGATTGTAAATCTTCTAAGGACAAAATTTAGAATCATACCAGTAAGACCAACCCATCCTCTGTCTAAATCAGAATTCATATTAGATATCATAATGTCTCTCAATATATGATCTTATAAGAAACAATATTTGACTCTAGAAGCCTCAAGAGCGTATAAAATGGCCACTGCTTCCGAGTTCAAACCCAACCTCGAGCTCTAATAGGTTAAGAATTCACTATACATTGATGGTTTTTGAATCGAGGACCTTTACAAACCATAATTTCTTCAACCTGTCCTTTGTAATTCTTTCACGAATTAACTAGTCGCTTCCTCCATATATAAATCACTTGTCAGGTTCTTAGGTCAAAAAAACGTTTTGTGATACTCATGCAGGAATGAAGTCGAAAAATCTCACACTATGGATCCCTTAATTGTGGGAGATGATTCATTAACTCAACAACTCTGACAACTGATCCATTCATATGCAAACCCTCGATAAAACCTCCATCTTTATTAACATCCCCTCCATGAAATTTCATCCTTAACATCGGCCTCCTAGTTTTGAAGGAAACTACCCCCACACAAGGTTTAATTCCATCAAACAAAGGCCAAAAGATCTTTGTCTTATGAATATTCAATTCAAAACTCAACCATAGACTCGTCTTCCAAATGATGTCAAGGGCTTTATGTAACACCCTTCTAAACCCCGCGGTAAATTAAATAAGTTTATTCAGAGTACATGAAAAGGGTGTCACAATTCAAAATAAATTAAAAACATCGTTCAGTCATGTCATGCATTCACTGAGGCAATTCTCATTAATTAAAACAATTCATGTCAACACAGCGGAATTAAATCAAACAGATTAAGTTTAACATCTTTCAAACTAATCCTTCAAACATCAAAACATAACTAGAGTTATCAAAACTTAAACTCTAAACATTCACGTCCCCAGTGTTACAACTATCAGAGCATGACACCTGACGCTAACTAAACAACTGACTCATGAGCTAATCCTCACCGAGTCGAACAGCCGCTATCCTCAATCTGAAAATGATCAACAGTAAGGGTGAGTCTCATTCACAATTAAACAATGTTATCAGTTCATAAACGACAGGACATCAACAATATAATATTCACCCAACATTAACATATATTCAGGCAAGTTTCATCATCATAAACAACCAACACATCATCAATATTTATAACACTGGAAAACCTCCAATCATGTTATAAAATCATGCATATGAATGCAACTTACACTATGCATGTGGTACCAACATCATCAAATGGGAATAACCCATGACCGATCCAACATCATCAAGATACGGCCCTGCCGGCACAGATTCCACACAATGGGAATCATGCCCTTCACTGATCCAACACACCCTTATGGATACCGTATCACCAATGAACATGAATGAATGCAAACATATATGAACATACTTATACCATCGTCAAGTCTATGAGTAACATCATCTAATACTCATTTCATCATCATCATCATCATCATCATCAAGTATGTTTATATATATGCATCATTCAATCACAATAACATCATTAGACATCAAAACAATCACCACATGATCACATTATCAATATTATAATGATCTTATCACAACATCGCCACTTCAATCATATGAACAACATTATCATATCTCGACTCATCACACAATGCATACAACAATAATACATTCCACAATTATGTACTAAGTACGTCAAATCCACACAACGACAACATGAGATTTACATCATCATAATACTACGTCTAACACATTCATCACAATTCAACATATTGAATTATCTACCATTGGTATAACATACATTCATCATGTAACAATCACAACAATACATAGAAATTATCATTCATCAATTCCATGTATCACAATTAGCACATAATACACAATCTCCATACATGTTATTCTTAAATAACATTAATCCATGGCATACACAGATACAATTACATGTCATTTTCAAAATCACACAATAATTAAATTATCTAGTGCTAATTAATTTATTTTAATCATAAAGAGCATTCCGTTAGCTTTCTAACGCTTCGAACGGCACCCAAAACGGACTTACGGATCAAAAGTTATGAGTTTTATAAAAATAAGTATTTTTCAAAAACGTACAGCGGTAACCGATTACCCAAACACCAGTAATCGGTTACTGAAGTTCAAAATCCCATATTTGCTGTTTTTACTATGGGTAATCGATTACACCCCTTTCGGTAACCGATTACTTTGTACCTGCAACCCAAAAACCAGTTTTCAGCACCTTGAATCCCCCCAAACATCCCCCAATCGAACCAATACGATTGTATACGAAAAACAGAGGGATTTCACATGCAATATGAGTTATATCATCAATCAAACAACACTTTTAACATCAACAATCACTACCAACAAGTAATTACACAAAGTTCACAAAATTGAACCTAAATACCAAAACCCCAACCTAGAACATATTCTCTATCGAATCAATAGTATATGATTTCAATCCTAACGCCTACGACCCGATAATAGAGGTTAACCGGAAGAGTCCCCCGTTACCTTAGAGTTTGGGATCCTTGAAGCTCTCTTCCTCTTCTTCTCCTCTGTCGCACTTTCACGTTCTCTGTGTTCTCCCAAATGCACTTGTGTTTCCCTTCTTTCAAAAAATCTTGTTTTATGAAAAACACAACATAGCTTTAGTAAAGGCCTTATTTCTTGCACCCCCTTTCTCACTAACTACAACACTGGCCCATTACTACATATTCCAATTTTATCATTTTAATCACCGCATAATTACATAAACCCAATTAATTCCAATAAATAATTTAAATTCTAATTAAATTAATTTAAGGAAAAATACGGATGTTACACTTTAGCCATCTTCTTTGAATCCCCTATGATGTCCATATCGTCAAGATACAAAGTATAAAAAAAGAAACATATAATTTTGTCTAAATTAATGAAGAAGACGGTGTGATACAAAAGCTAAAAGAATCGGCCCTAATAGGTAAATTTGTTGCACTCTAGTTAATAACATAATAAGTTCATCCTCAAGTTTCAACCTTGATGTGTGATCATGAAAACACTCGACCAACAAAAATATATGTACATTTCATCCCTTATACTCCCTTTTATTGGATTTGCCTATTAAAAAAATATGTACACTTCACTCTCACCCCGTGAAGTAGATCCGGTCAATCTACCATTTAAGAATATTAAGAGATTCAAAGTATCGTAAATTTTTCACATGCTCCAAGTTCAACATCATGATCTACCACGTAAAAATTGAAGATAAATTGTAAGAACATCGTGATTTCTTCAATTTATTCATTACACTATTAAAATGAATAAAAAAACTCTTTACATAACTTTTTTAATTATTTAGTCTCAATTTTGAACTGATTAATTGAATAAAATAGTTTAATGACCTTTATTTTCATCTTGTTGACTGATCAGTGGTTTTTACACGTTTATTTATCAGTTAGTTCAATTATCTTTCCTTTGCATTATCAAGCGTGTTATTGCATTTTTCTATATTTTATGCTTTGGTTGGGTGTTTAAGTGCGTGCATGCTTGGATGAATAATCAAGACCATTTAGTATGAAAAAAATGCAAAGTATCATGTTACAGGAGGCATGACACGGCCACCCGTGTCAAGGGACACGGACCGTGTCAGGAGACAGAACATTGAGTTTGAAAAAGAAGAAAAGTGGGATTCCAGGGGGTTGACACGACCGTATATGTCAGCTAATACGGACAGTGTCAGCATGTCTGAAGCAAAACAAGTTTTGGTTGGTTCCAGGGGGCCAACACGGGTGCCCGTGTTGCATGACACAGTCCGTGTTTGCCAGTGACGATGATTTCAAGTACTTTTATGATTTTTACCAATTGGGAACAAGAGGGGTGTTTTTTGTATTTCCAACTGACCTAAATGAGTCTGCACTATTTAGAAGAGTTTTCACGATGAATTAGGGGATTTTTTTGGCATACGAAGAAATATAGGATTGAAGAGTGAAGCTTGTGCAAGTGGGGAAGAACAGAGAACTTTCATGAGCAGAAGCAATTGAAGATCAAAGATCATCATCCATATTGTAATGTCTTTATTTTATATTTGTGTAATTTCTTTGAACGATATGAGTAGCTAAATCCCCCAATGCTAAAGGGTGTCCCTGATTAACATCTGTGATGATTTTGAATTCCTAATTTCAATAATATATTCATCTTTCATGTTCAATTTGATGGTATAATGTTTTTAAAGCTTTCCTAGTCAGACCAACATGATTGATGTATGACTAACAATTAGGATGGACCTCCATTGTTAGGGTTTTTATACCATTATACTTTAGTAGATATTGCCTAGGAATAGAGATATCCTATAGTAACCGGAACGTTCTTGATAACTCAACTGCGTAATTTCATCATAATTCGCTAAGGAATTAGGACTTAGGATGAATGATTACAGGTTTGCTCGCTAAGGAATTAGGGGTAAACATTCTTGAGAACCGGTAATTGATGATTGATAAATTGTAATTGAAAAAAGGATTCCGAGTTGTTACATGTTAATGCACACAACTACCCTAGCAAGTTACTCATATTTGGTCAAATGCATCTTTTACTTTTAGTTTCAATTTAATTCATAATTTCCAAACAAAAACCCCAATGCTTTTTGTTTAATTGAAATGAAACAAAACTCTATAGCATCACGCAGTCTTTGAGATCGACATTTGGGGATTTCCCTCTTATTACCACAGAGGCAAAATAGTACACTTGCTATTTTACCGATCAAGTTTTTGGTGTCATTGCCGGGGACTGCCATAATATAGAGTTCTTTTTAGTTCAATTAAAATTTTGTTGCTCGTCAACTAAAATTTTATTTTCAGCTTTATTATTGTTATTTTGTTTAACTTTAGCTAATCTGTTCTAATCATTGTATGCGAGGAAAATCCTCACCTGATATATCTTTTGACGCAGAACCAGAAAGATCTTTGCACGCTAGGCTCAGACAAGCTAAACTAGAGGAAGAAGCTTATAATCATTCAGATATAGGGTCAAAATCAGATACAGAGTCAGAGACGGAGACAATTATGGGGGAACCTCAAGAGAGGGGTCTTGGAGACTACGGTAGGGAAAATGCACTGGGTGGTAGGTTGACAATTGTAAACCAACCGGTAAATGTGCCCAATTTCTAGCTGCATCCGAGCACTATCACTCAACTTGAGAGAAGACCTTTCACCGGAAAGGTCAATGAAGATGCCAACAAACATCTGCAAAGATTCCTAACTATGAGCACTACACTCAAGATTGATGGGCACACAGATGAAGCGAAAAAGTTGCGAATTTTTTCGTTTGCATTAGCGGAAGATGCTGAAAAGTGGTTCTATTCTCTGCCAATGGGAAGTATTACTTCATGGGAAGAGAGGGAAAAAGACTTTCTTGAATGAGTATTTTCCAGCATCTGTACTTATAAGAAAGAGGTATGAAATCTTGAACTTCAAGCAAAAAGAGGGTGAGTCCTTGGGCGATGCCTACAAAAGATTCAAAAGGATCCTCGTGGCATGTCCCACTCAAAATATGGATCAGACTGGGCAGATGCAGATATTCATGAATGGTCTTAGAATTAAAATAAAAGTTGATTGATACTGGAGCCGGTGGCTCATCCAATTTTACAACAGCCACTGGTATCAAAAAGATAACTGAAGTAATTGCAGCTAATGAGCATCTAGAGCTGTATGATATGTGTGCAAGCAAGCCTGAAGGAGTTATTGATCTAAAGCTGGAAACAAATAAAATTCGGGTTAAAGATGTAATAGCTGCAGAAGTTGAAAAAATTGAAAGCTATGAATATAGGTATACAACAGGTGGCTCAAGTTCAACCGGCTTAGACTGTCAGTTGTGAGATTTGTAATGGCCATCACCAAATTGTGTATTGTTTTACAACTCCTCAACAGATTGAAGAGATCAAGTTCTTGAAGCAGAACAATCCTTACTCTAACATCTATAATTCGGGGTGGAAGAATCATCCAAACTTCTACTAGAAAGATCAGCAACAACAAGTTCCTCAGAAGGAAAAAATAGGAAGTAGCTGAAGGATAGAAAAACACTTAGAAAGGGGGGGTTTGAATAAGTGTAGCTTAAAAACTTGAATGATAAAAACAATTTGCACAGTTATTTTTATCCTGGTTCGTTTTTAACTAAACTACTCCAGTCCACCCCCACGGAGTGATTTACCTCACCTGAGGATTTAATCCACTAATCGCAACAGATTACAATGGTTTTCCACTTAGCCCACGACTAAGTCTTTTAGAGTATCCTGATCACAACCTGATCACTCTAGGAACAAATGCTTAGACACAAGCTAAGACTTTCTTAGAGTATCCTGACCACCACGTGATCACTCTAATTACAACTGCTTAGACACAAGCTAAGACTTCCTAGAGTATCCTGATCAACACTTGATCACTCTAGTTACTTACAAATTAATGTAATCAAATAAGAGTTTTACAATGCTTCTGAAAAGCTATAATCACAACAGTGATATTTCTCTTAACATTTAAGCTTAATCTCACTAATATATTACAACAGCAATGTAGTGAGCTTTGATGAAGATGAAGTTTCTGAGCTTTGAGTTTGAACAGCGTTTCAGCAAGTTTTTCAGAATTGGTTCTTTTCAAAATCGTCAACCTTGCTTCTCATCAGAATTTCATTTTTATAGGCACTTGAGAAGATGATCGTTGGGAGCATTTAATGCTTTGCGTGTTCCGTACAGCGTTGCATTTAATGTTTCACGCTTTTGTCAACTACCTCGAGCCTTGTTCACGCTGTGTCTACTGACGTTGCCTTTAATAGCTTCCAACGTTCCTTTTGTCAGTCAGCGTAGCCTGCCACCTGTACTTTCTTCTGATCTGATGTTTGTGAATAAAACGTTTGAATATCATCAGAGTCAAACAACTTGGTGCATAACATCTTCTTGTCTTCTGACCTTGAAGTGCTTCTGAGCGTGATACCATGAGAGCTTCAGTGCTTCTGCTTCTGATCTCAAGTTCTTCTGATGCTTCCATAGACCCATGTTCTGATTCTGCCTTGACCATCTTCTGATGTCTTGCTAGACCATGTTCTGATGTTGCATGTTGAACCTTCTGAGACAAAGCTTCTGAGCGCTGATTTGTGCATACTCTTTATATATTTCCTGAAAGGGAATTTGCAATGTATTAGAGTACCACATTATCTCACACAAAATTCATATCCTTGTTATCATCAAAACTAAGAATATTGATCAGAACAAATCTTGTTCTAACAATCTCCCCCTTTTTGATGATGACAAAAACATATATAAATGATATGAATTTGCGATCAGAAAGAGCAGACGGCTAAAGACAATTACACAGCTATAGCATAAGCATGTGAATATGTCTCCCCCTGAGATTAACAATCTCCCCCTGAGATGAATAATCTCCCCCTGAAATTAATACTAGAAGAATTTTAATAATAAAAGACTTCCCTGATTATTTCGGTAGAGACGTTCACAGTGCTTGATCTTCAGAACATTCATGACTTCTGATTTCTGCTTCCATAGGGCAGCTTCAGAACTTTGAATTTCTTTAGATCCTCGGAACATTCACAGCTTCTGACTCTTGCTTCCATCGGACAGCTTCAGAACTTGAATTTCTTTGATCTTCAGAACATTCACAGCTTCTGACTTTTGCTTCCATCGGACAGCTTCAGAGCTTGAATTTCTTTTTACATCACTTCATGCTAGATTGTATCAGAACATTGTTGAATGTACCAGAGCATCATCAGAGCATCTCTACATCCTGAAATGTTACAGAACAAAACTAAACGACAAAAGTCAGCATGAATGAATCAGAACATAAAATGTTTTAGAACACATAATATGTATCAGAGCCATATAAGCCATATAGAATGTATCAGATCCATATAGACATTCAGAATCAGATCATATTCTATCATCAGAATATCTGAACATTCTTCCTTCTTGCTTCTGATTCTGAAGCTTCATAGCACTCAGCTTGCTTTAAGAATCCAAGAGCTTGATTCTCTAAAGAGTTGCTTCATCATCTCGTTGCTTCTTATGTTGATCTTGAAAGAGAATCTTCAATTCCTGCAACAACACAACTTAAAGAGTAGAACTTTACAAGTTCTGTTAGTAATGTGGGGCCTTTTTACCCAGTAACTGATAATATTAATCAAATCATTTATCATATATTCTCTCCCCCTTTTTGTCATATCATCAAAAAACATAAAAGATTCAGATAAAAACAAAAAAAACACACGGAAGAAAAAAGAAAGGATGATTTTCATTGAAGTTCAAACAGACAAGTTCAGAAGTACACGAAGAGAAGGAAGACAAGATGCACAAAACAGATGCAGCAAAAGCAAAAACAAAACAACTAAGACTCAATCTAAGATGACCCTAGCCTTGACAAGATCTTGGCCAGCATCACTTGAACCCCATTGTTATGCTCATTCTGCTTCTCTATGAAAGCTCTAAACTCAGCATTGACTGAGCTTTGCTCATCCTGGTTCTTCTGAAGAACTTCCAGAGTCCTTGCAAGACGGGAGGGTTCATCAGAAGAAGCTTCACAGCTTCTATCCACAGGGATGGCATTCTGATCCGCGGCTTCCATAGTCAGATCATTTACAGGATTTTCCTCAACAGGAATTGTTTCATCAACATGATCTTCTACATCTGCTTCTTGCATATAAGCATCTCCATAATCTGCAGCTGGAATCTCAGAATCTCCATTCTCAAGAGCCTGAAGAATGGCAGCTAGATTCCTGGGGGCAGAAGGACCTTCAACTTCTGGTGGGTCAACAACTTCTGGAATGACCAAGCTTGGGTCTTTCTTAGAAGGTTTTTCCCTCAGAAAGTCAAAGAGGGTCTTGAAATCCCCGAGCAGAACTGGATATTGAGGTATCCAGACCACAATCTCCCTGCAAGGGTTAGCTTCCATTGCAGCAGCAAGTCTTGCTTCTTCCAATTCATCCGCAAAGGGCTTTTCTTCCAAGGTATGTCTTCCTCTGAGACGGGCAAACCAGAAGTCTCCATAGCTTCTCAGAATTCCACGAGGCCGTGAAGCAGCTTCTACACAGGCTTCCTGAAGTTCTATAAATAGAGCATCTGATTCTCTGCGTAAGATCCTCCAGAACTTCCTCATAGCGACGTCATTCAGGCCAGAACTTTCAGCAATTCTGAGGGTGTCAAAGATACTTCTGAGATTCCTCTTTACTTTTTCAAAAATTACACCAATAGGGTAGACAAGGCGGGATTTTATTTTGGTTTTTGAAAAGGCAGGATTGGGGATGAAATAAGGTTGAGGTTCTCTATCCAATCTATAAGAAGATTCTGCTTCAGTATCAGAATCTAACACTACCACTTCAGCTTCAGGACGAGGCTTGGGAGTGTAGTTGCAATCACGGAGTAGCTGTTCAAGTGATGCAGAGGTTGGAAGATCAGAACCACTATGGTTGTTTTGAGAGGTAGAAGGAATGGGTTCAAAGTTGGCATGGGGAGGAGATTGAGAGATGGAGATATTTGTGTGAGGTGGAAAGAGAGTTTGAAGTGGTGGTATATCCAGAACAGGATTGATGGTGGGTGGAGACGAAGGAATGGTTATAGGAGAAGATGGAGGTGTAAGAACATGGACAGTTATAGGTGATTCTGATGTGGCTTTTTCTGGTTCAGGGATAGGGGCAACCGCTATTGGTGCAACTTCTGAATTACTAGCAGGAGTAGAATCAGGTTCAGAAATACATATACCTTTGGATGCTTTCTGAAGGGCTTTGACCACAGCCTCAGTCTTCTTCTGCTTCTTACTCTTCGGCTCTTCAACAATTTTTGTTTTGCCGCTAGAGATCTCTTTCCTTCTGACGCTCGCCAGAACTTCCTGTTGATTCACAGCCTCTTGAACAACATTTTCTTCATCGGATTCTTGAAGAATCATCTTCCTTTTTCTGGTTTTCTTCTTCTCAACAACTTCAACAATCTCAGCATTGTTATTTGACTTCTTCTTCTTTTTCTCAGCTTCCTTCTTTTTCTTCACAAAATCAACAGAAACAGCCTTAACAACTTTTGCAATGACTTCTTCTGGGACCACTTCTTTCTCGGTGGTAGCAGCAGGATGATCAAACTTTCTTTTAGTCCTTTCTTCCTTCTTGCGATTCACTATAATTGGAGCACCTTTCTCTTGATCTTTAAGACTTTTATCCTCTTTTTGTGACTTCAGATACCTAGTTCTGACTTCTGGTACCTCACTATTGAAGAAGGTTTTAAATTCAGCTAGAACAGGTTCTCTTCTGATTCTTGTTCCAGCAAGAGGTTGAGGAGTCTTAATGATAGCCTTAATCACTTTCATCTTCTTTAAAGTGAAGGCATTCAGACAGGCCCCAGTTGTGACAGCAAGGTCTTTGATAATACCTTCAGATTCCAGGTTTTCAACAATCTTGGAATGAACTAGAAGATTTGAGATAATTCTACCAAACGGAATGATGGTACAACTTTTTTCTCTGAAGGCATTTCTGGACTCCTTCACAGCCTTCCACATATGGTTGAAGATAATGTAGATAGCATCAACCTTCTTCTTAGTGGCAATGCAGTACATAATGTATTTTTGCTCATTGTTGATGAAGTCAGAAGCATGTGTTCCTTTCCTGTGATAGAAACACCCCAGAAGAATCTTGGTCCAGATTTTGTAGAGATCTCTCAAGTCCTTGACGCTCTTTGTTTCATTTATGTCTGGGTAGAGAGTAGATAAAACTTCTTCCCAATTTACCCTTTGATCGATTTCAAAAGCTCCTTCAGGGTTTTTCAGATCAAACATCACCCTTAAGATGTTCTCAGTTACTACCACAAACTTTCCATGGACGAAAGACAATATGGATTTTGGAGCGACAACTGCATGTACCCAGAATTCCTTGACAAGATCCGGGTAGACTGGTCCACAGAACTCAGCAAACAAAGAAGTCCATCCTTGAAAAATTATATCTTCTTTGAGATGAAAATCGTGTTCTTCAATGTTATCAAAATCAACCATGAGTTCACATAGAACTTCTAATTTATCCTTAGGAATGGAGCACGCAACAACTGGAGTGAGTTCCTGATTTACTTCATCTTGAATATGGAGAAGAGTAGATGAATCAACATTTTGAGATGAAGAAGCAGCCATTGAAACAGAATGAACAACTAGGAGGAACAAATTCTGGGTTTTCGGTTAGGGTTTTAGAAGTGACTAAGAAGATTTCTAAAGTGAGTATGCAAGAAGAAAGAGAGACACGGAGTGAAAAAAAAGATATATGAGATGATTTGAAAAGAATATATAGAGACGGAAAAAATGCAATAAGATTGGAAAAATGAACAGTTACAGAATCAAGAGAAATCAATTTACATTAATTGATAAGTGACGTTGGGTGAGAGAACGTGGTAAATGAAATGATTTAACACAGTTACCTAGGTCGGCGTCTTTTCAACTGCACGCTTTGTACAAACCGTACATACACGTGTTCTCTATCAGATAATAGATGACAGCTGTAATTTTCCTGAATAGACTTTACGCCTTATGATTCTGATCATTGCTTCTGATTGTCATTCTTAAGAAATGATCTGGTTCTGATAGGATCATCTTTCTTTCCAAGGATCACATCTTCTGAATGAGCTGAAGCAAGTCTAGGTGATCTTCTGATTGTTGATTCTTCAGAAATCCTGAGATTCTCTAAAGATGCAGCAACTTGATCTTCTGATTCATTGCTTCTGAGACTGCCAGCTTCTGCAGCTTTGCTTCTTGGTTCTACTGCTTCTGATATATCAATATCAAAATCTGCAAAATTCTCAAACTGCTTTGGTTTTTTAAGACCAAGCTTATCATCAAACCTGATATTGATTGATTCTTCTATAATCAATGTTTCAGTATTGTATACTCTGTAGCCTTTAGAGCGTTCAGAATATCCAAGAAGGAAACACTTTTGAGCTTTAGAATCAAACTTACCAAGATGATCTTTAGTATTCAGAATAAAACATACACATCCAAAAGGATGGAAATATGAAATGTTGGGCTTTCTGTTCTTCCACAATTCATAAGGAGTCTTATTTAGAATAGGTCTTATAGAGATTCTATTCTGAATATAACACGCAGTGTTTATTGCTTCTGCCCAGAAATGCTTAGCCATATTGGTTTCATTGATCATGGTTCTGGCCATTTCTTGTAGAGTCCTATTCTTTCGCTCTACAACTCCATTTTGCTGTGGAGTTCTAGGGCAAGAGAAATCATGGGCAATACCATTTTCTTTGAAGAACTCCTCAAAGAATTTGTTCTCAAATTCACCACCATGATCACTTCTGACCTTTATGATTTTACACTCTTTCTCAGATTGGATCTGAGTGCAGAATTCAAAGAACACTGAATGAGTCTCATCCTTGTGTTTCAAGAACTTTACCCATGTCCAGCGGCTATAATCATCAACGATGACTAATCCATATTTCTTCCCTCTGACAGATGCTATTTTGACTGGGCCAAACAGATCAATGTGCAAGAGTTCTAATGGCCTTGAGGTAGAAACAACATTCTTAGACTTGAATGCAGGTCTGGAGAACTTGCCCTTCTGACATGCTTCACAAAGAGCATCTGATTTGAATTTCAGATTTGGGAGACCTCTGACCAGATTTAGTTTGTTAATCTGAGAAATCTTTCTCAAACTAGCATGACCTAATCTTCTGTGCCAGACCCATTGCTCCTCAGAAACAGACATAAGACAAGTCACCTTCTGCTTCATAAGATCAGAAAGATCAATCTTATAAATGTTGTTCTTCCTCTTGCCTGTAAATAGGATTGAGCCATCCTTCTGACTTACAGCCTTGCAAGACTTTTGATTGAAGATTATATCATAACCATTGTCACTTAATTGACTTATGGACAATAAGTTATGCGTTAATCCTTCAACAAGAAGTACATTAGTTATGGAAGGAGAGTTACCAAGACTAATGGTTCCAGAGCCAATGATTTTTCCCTTCTGATCTCCTCCAAACTTGACTTCTCCACCTGGTTTAAGCACCAGGTCTTGGAATGTAGACCTTCTTCCCGTCATGTGTCGCGAGCACCCAGAGTCCAGGTACCATGACATTTTGCTTTTTGTCCTCTTTGCCGCCAAGGATATCTGCAACAGAAATTATCTTCTCCTTAGGTACCCACAACTTCTTGGGTCCTTTCTTGTTAGTTCTCCTCAAGTTCTGATTGAACTTGGGTTTAGCAAAATATTTAACAGGAGGAACAGCATGATATTCTTTAGGTTTGTCAGCATGATATTTCTTAGGATGTGTGTGGACCTCCGTTTTTTTTCGGGCCATACCTCTGAGCGGGAGAGATACGTGAACTGACTCTTTTTTATCGCTTATGCTTTCGCATTTTTGAAAATTCACAGAGTCGCCACCGACCTTTTATTTTATCCAATTAAGGAAAGGTTTATAAAAGAAACAGAAAAAAGACCTTTAAGAAATTCTGGGTAAGGGGGTAGGTTATACAAAGGGAAGGTGTTAGCACCCTTTGTATCCATGGTTATCCATGGGCTCTTAAGTTTGCTTAGCTCACTTGTTTTTCGATCATTTTTCAATTGCTTTAGAATGCTCATATGTGGTTTCAAATACCTTTGTAAATTGAATTTTGTAATGATCCTTGTGTGCATGTATACAAAATGTTTGTTTATCTTTCGAAAGATGTTTTGAAAAGAACGTTAACTTTGTAATGATTCGTGTTTGGATGTATACAAAGTATTGTCTTTTTGGAAAGTTTTGTTTTGAAAAACAACAGTGTATGAGAATTTTGTTTGTTTTGATTTGAGCAAGCAAACTAGGAGGTCTACCCTGAGTTGTAAGGTCTTTATCCTTATTTCCTTTAAAAATCTATCCTTTCACCGGATACAAACAAAAGGTTCGATTTTGTACTCGAAACAGTGGAATTTTGACTTTGATTTTGAAAAGAATGAGAAGGGATTACCTTAAAAGGTGCAAGTGTGATTGTGTTTGTATTCAGATATTTTATCTTTGAAGTTAGTGATCTAACGGTTCAATTTTATCTTTGACATACACGTAGTTTATATTTGCTGGAAATTAAAATGCGGAAATGTAAAGTGCGGAAAGTAAATCTACGCTATTACATCGATTGTGCAGGAAATGTAAACTAGCCTATTTACATGAATTTGACATCCTATACATTTATCTAGGAATTTAAATTGCAAGAAAAATAAAAGGCATGTTTTTGGATTTTTTTTATGATTGATTTTAATTATAATTAATGCATGATTAATTAAATTAAAATGAAGAAAAAAGATGAAAATAAATTTAAACCTAGAAATTAAGTTTAAAATATGTACAAAATATTTGTCAATTAATTTTAAAACAAAACTAATTTTTTGGAATTTTTGAAATTGATTTGAAATTGATTAAGCTAATTAAAACATAATTATGCAAATAATTATACAAATAATTAAAACTTAAAGAGAAAATTATCCTAAATATGTACAAAATTAGTTTATAACATATAAACAATATTTAATATAAAGAACAATTTTTTTTATGATTTTTTGATTGGTTAGAATAATTAAAAAGCAAATATATAAATATATACTAATTAATTATGCAAAATATTGAAATTTTGAAGAAAAATAAAATATTTTTATTTCAGAAAATAATATATTATTTTAGAAGTCTAAAAATATTTTTTGTGTATTTTTGGATTTTTAAAACTATTTTTAATTAATTTTGCAAAGAAAATTAAAATAAAATAGAAAATAAAAGGATACATGATCATGTGTGATTAATCTGAGAGTCCATGGTATGGGGATTCATTCTGATGCGTTGGATGAGTCATTAAATGAGATCAGATGGCCCAGATATTGAGGCACGTGGTAAAAGTTACACCTGCAAAGCACAGAATCAGAGACAAATTTAAAAAAACACGCGCGCATGCCAGCCAATAGGGTGAGGACACGCATCATCTTCAACCTCCAGACAACACCTTTGGCAGCGCTTTTGTAAAAAAGCTCTATAATAAGTGATGCTTAAGCCTGCAAAATAGCGAATAGGTGTAAACGTGAATATAAATTTGGCGCGACATGCCCATTCAATTCGTCTAGTCCATACAAATTCAGTGGTACCACTTAGAACCTGTAATTTTGCTTATTTCAGAAAGCCCTAATTTGGAGAGTATGAACCCTAAAATGGTAACTTCGTATATAAGCAACCAAACCTTAATTAAATGTCCAGAAACGATCTACACACCACACTAAGTTCAAATATATGTCTACATCTTGCTAGATATGCGTGTGTTATGAGATATAAGTTAGTTTTAGTTTGAACAAACCGTGGCCTAGGTAGCTCGATTTATGAGGTTTCAAGACTTGGAAATGATTGAGATATGTTCAGTGATGCTTGAGGAAGGTATTAGAATGTTTAGTTTGTATGGAAAGTGACTGGAATTCAAAATTCGAATTTGAGATTTCTTTGAAAAGTTTCAAGTGATTACAAGTGTGTTACAAGCAAGGCTTTGTTTCTGAACTTCTCCCTCCATTACTGAAGTATGCTAGCCTATATATAAGCATTGAAGTGCTTAAAATCTAAGCTAGAAAGCAATAAGTGCTTTGTTGAATTTTTGACTTTTTCCACATGTGTAGCTTGGCATTTAAGCCACTATGGCTTGATTTTCTTCTCTCCCTCTGCTGTACTTTGGCTTGGGACAGAGTTGAATGATTCTCTTGATGAGTCATGCTTGGAATTCAAGCTATGCATTATCCTTCCATTTTCCTTTTTAAATTTAATCTTATATGTGATAAAATTAAATCAAAAATGGATAAAAATGATGTGGGCTTTGTCTTGGTCGTGGGAGGCCCATTATATTATGGAAATGATGTTTGAACCATGAAAACTTGGCCCCATTTGGAAAAAATACATTTTTGAGCAATGTTGATTTCATGTATTTTCCCAACATTTAGCCAACTTCAACAAGGTGTAAATCCCTCAATTTTTGTCATATGAAGGAGATCTTACACTTTTTGGAAACCTCAAAGAGTCCTATAACCAATGTATTTGGTCTCATGTCAAAATGATTTTTGATGCTCCTTGTGTGTCCTTTTGAAAAAAGTGTCTTTTTGTTGACTTTGAAAATGACCTGTAATGTCTTTGGTCATATTTTTCAAATGGTGAATGCAATGACCATGGGATCAATTGCATTTGAAAGATAATTGAATTTCCTTCAAAATGAGCTTTGGTTTGAATTTTTTGGATGAAGGATGAGAGAGTTATGACCAGTCAAAGTTGAGTTGACTTTTCAGGCAAAAACCCTAATTTTGAATCTTAGGGTTTTGTTGATTTTTTATCTTTCCTTGATGAATTATGATCATCCAATGATCAAATGATGAATCCTTTGACAAAATATGGACTTTGACAAAAAAAATCATTTTTGACTGTCTGTTGACTTTTTGGTCAAACGGGTCGTCTGTTGACTGTTTGAGCTGCTGACGGTGCGTCTGAGTGAATTGAAGTTTGAAAATTTGTATGATGGTACTTTGAGATATATGGATGTGCATGAAATCCATTTGAGGTCTCAAAAACTTGTTTCTCCTGTAAAAACAAGAAAACCCTAGTCAGGGACTGTTTGTGTAGGAGACAGTTAAGCGTACCTGATTTTTGTGCAGTGTTGAGTCTCTGCTAATCGCGTGATATTCAGAAGACTTCTAGAACAAAAATCTTGGAATTTTGAATTGTAAAAGATTGATTTGATTGATGGTACAAAACACTGAGAATTGTACTGCCAGTAGTTTGACTGTCAACTGACTGTTCAGGTACAGTCTGAGTTTCCTGATTCTGCGCCTGCAAAAAAGATTTAACTCTGTACCAATTGTGTCAGTACTATTTATCTGTAAATAAATAAATAGCATGTGTGAAGTAATAAACAGTATTTGGCGTTTGCGTAAGAATAAATTCAACTGCAAGCCAAATTACTGTATAAGAAAAATTCTAAAAACTAAGTATTTCATATGTCAGGATATTTGTTGAAATGAAAATCCATGATTATATGAGACTCTTAATTTTCAGATTAGAGTTTTCTTGAAAAAAGATGCGGGCAAATTTTGGGGTATAACAATGTGTCACAAGCTTCTTGGTGTGAACAGTGTTAAACTTCTGTGCATGTGAAGTGAGCCTAATATCATGTGCATGGCCATATTTGAACTGATCATACAATGGCTTGTATGTGATCTTCAGATCATCAATAGGTTCAAATTTATGTGAGGTATCACCCTCATAGCCAAAACCAAACCTTCTGTTTCCAGAAACACCATATATCATAGAAGCAAGATGACTTCTGCCAATACTTCTAGATAAGAACTTTCTGAAGCTCGAGTCATATTCTTTCAGAATATGATTCATGCTAGGAATGGATTTTTCTGTTTCAGAAGGAGATCCATTATCTTTGGATAGATTTGAAACTTTTTCCTTCAGTTCAGAATTTTCCAATTCCAGCTTCTTAGTTTCAAGTTCAAACAGCTTTTTCAGCTTTTTGTATTTGATACTAAGATGAGCCTTGAGTTCCAGAAGTTCTGTTAAACTGGAAACTAACTCTTCTCTAGATAGTTCAGAAAATACCTCTTCAGAATCTGATTCTGATGTAGATTCTGATCCATCATCTTCTGTAGCCATCAGCGCGAAGTTGGCCTGCTCTCCTTCAGAGTCTGATTCTGGTTCTGATTCAGAATTATCCCATGTTGCCATAAGACCTTTCTTCTTATGAAACTTCTTCTTGGGATTCTCCTTCTGAAGTTTTGGACACTCGTTCTTGTAATGTCCAGGCTCATTGCACTCATAGCAGACAGCCTTCTTCTTGTCAGATCTTCTGTCACCAGAAGATTCTCCACGTTCAAATCTCTTTGAACTTCTGAAGCCTCTGAACTTCCTTTGCTTGCTCTTCCAGAGTTGGTTCACCCTTCTGGAGATCATGGACAGTTCATCTTCTTCTTCAGATTCTGATTCTTCAGGATCTTCTTCTCTAGCCTGAAAAGCGTTAGTGCATTTTTTAAAATTAGATTTTAATGCAATAGACTTACCTTTCTTCTGAGGCTCGTTTGCATCCAGCTCTATTTCATGGCTTCTCAAGGCACTGATAAGCTCTTCCAAAGAAACTTCATTCAGATTCTTCGCAATCTTGAATGCAGTCACCATTAGACCCCATCTTCTGGGTAAGCTTCTGATGATCTTCTTTACATGATCAGCCTTGGTGTAGCCTTTGTCCAGAACTCTTAATCCAGCAGTCAGAGTTTGAAATCTTGAAAACATCTTCTCAATGTCTTCATCATCCTCCATCTTGAAGGCTTCATATTTCTGGATTAGAGCAAGAGCTTTAGTCTCCTTGACTTGAACATTTCCCTCATGGGTCATTTTCAATGACTCATATATATCATGGGCAGTTTCCCTGTTAGATATCTTCTCATACTCAGCATGAGAGATAGCATTCAGCAAAACAGTCCTACATTTATGATGATTCTTGAAATCTTTCTTTTGATCATCAGTCATTTCGCTTCTCGTGAGCCTTACACCAGTAGCTTTAACAGGATGTTTGTAACCATCCAGCAGAAGATCCCATAGATCAGCATCCAGACCAAGAAAGTAACTTTCCAGTTTATCTTTCCAATATTCAAAGTTTTCACCATCGAATATTGGTGGTCTAGTATAACCATTGTTACCATTGTATTGCTCAGCAGAGCCAGATGTAGATGCAGTTGGATTTGATTGAGATTCACCAGCCATCTTTTACTTAAGCGTTTTTCTCTTCCTGAATCTTTTCTAAACACAGTTAAGTGCTTGCACCTTAGAACCGGCACTCTGATGCCAATTGAAGGATAGAAAAACACTTAGAAAGGGGGGGTTTGAATAAGTGTAGTTTAAAAACTTGAATGATAAAAACAATTTGCACAGTTATTTTTATCCTGGTTCGTTGTTAACTAAACTACTCCAGTCCACCCCCACGGAGTGATTTACCTCACCTGAGGATTTAATCCACTAATCGCAACAGATTACAATGGTTTTCCACTTAGCCCACGACTAAGTCTTCTAGAGTATCCTGATCACAACCTGATCACTCTAGGAACAAATGCTTAGACACAAGCTAAGACTTTCTTAGAGTATCCTGACCACCACGTGATCACTCTAATTACAACTACTTAGACACAAGCTAAGACTTCCTAGAGTATCCTGATCAACACTTGATCACTCTAGTTACTTACAAATTAATGTAATCAAATAAGAGTTTTACAATGCTTCTGAAAAGCTATAATCACAACAGTGATATTTCTCTTAACGTTTAAGCTTAATCTCACTAATATATTACAACAGCAATGTAGTGAGCTTTGATGAAGATGAAGTTTCTGAGCTTTGAAGTGCTTCTGAGCGTGATACCATGAGAGAACTTCATTTTCAAAATCGTCAACCTTGCTTCTCATCAGAACTTCATTTTTATAGGCACTTGAGAAGATAACCGTTGGGAGCATTTAATGCTTTGCGTGTTCCGTACAGCATTGCATTTAATGTTTCACGCTTTTGTCAACTACCTCGAGCCTTGTTCACGCTGTGTCTACTGACGTTGCCTTTAATAGCTTCCAACGTTCCTTTTGTCAGTCAGCGTAGCCTGCCACCTGTACTTTCTTCTGATCTGATGTTTGTGAATAAAACGTTTGAATATCATCAGAGTCAAACAGCTTGGTGCATAGCATCTTCTTGTCTTCTGACCTTGAAGTGCTTCTGAGCGTGATACCATGAGAGCTTCAGTGCTTCTGCTTCTGATCTCAAGTTCTTCTGATGCTTCCATAGACCCATGTTCTGATTCTGCCTTGACCATCTTCTGATGTCTTGCCAGACCATGTTCTGATGTTGCATGCTGAACCTTCTGAGACAAAGCTTCTGAGCGCTGATTTGTGCATACTCTTTATATATTTCCTGAAAGGGAATTTGCAATGTATTAGAGTACCACATTATCTCACACAAAATTCATATCCTTGTTATCATCAAAACTAAGAATATTGATCAGAACAAATCTTGTTCTAACAGTAGCTATTGAGAGACTGGATGGATGTTGAAAGTAATATGGGTAAATATTTTCTAATATATCGTATCCACAGAGATTGAGTCAATACTACTGCCGTTCTATAGTCGAATTATAATGAGTGGTAAAAAGCATTGGTTTTGATTGTTTATTCTAAAAGTGCATATAAGAAAGTAATAATTAATTGACCGGAAGGCTTGATAAGTAATTAACGATGATGATGAATATGTTGAGTTCTAGGGTTCATCAACCTATTCATATGCAATTAATAAATTAATCCACAAGTGAACCATTATATAAGCTATTATCTTCATTCATCCTCAAAACTGAAATTATGTCTAAGATCAATTTAGAGCCACCACTACCGATATGATATTCGATCTCTCAGAATAACAATAAAGATAAAGGGAATTAAACACGATGATTTATGAAAACTTATTCACAACCCCATCTCTGCGAATTAAGAACAAGTCAATATAAAACCTAGGGCAAAAGTATGAACTCTATCTCTCGATTGATAATTCAACAATGATATAAAGTAAAAGCAAGGTTCTTTATTGATAATAAAACTTAACAATTGTTCACAGGAATTAATTAAAGTTATTGCATCTTCATAGGTTAACTACTACCTTAAACTTAACACAATGGGGTTTAGCTCTCCATAGACATGAAGAACACACAAAACTTCATAGAGGGATTCATCTAAATCAAGGGAATGTCTTCGATTGATGTTGAATTCTCCGTCGAATGTTGTTTTCTGCTCTGGAATAAGATTCCTCTCTGAATTTCGCTCCCCAAGATATCTGAGTTATGAGGATTAGGGCTTCTATTTATAACAATCTTTCTTTTTAACAAAGCAATCGCGGCGCGTCACGGAAGAGCAAGGCACGAACCAGGACCAGAAAGTTTGGCGCGTCTCGCCCAATTCTGCTGCGGCTCGGCCTCTACTTTATCCCACTTCTTTGTGCTTTTGCGTCTCCGGTGTCCTTACGCATTCATGTTTCCTCGTCATTACTTCTCAGCCCCAATACCTGCATCAATAACACCCAAAGTGATTCGATTTGCTTTACAACTAGAATCAAACTTCTAGAGTTCAATTCTAACCATAAAATCACTAAAAATCACACGATATGCTCAACTTTAGATCAAAAGGTAGTTATTTTAACACATGAAAATACTAATAATTCACTCCTAACAAACTCTCCCCAACTTAGAGTTTTGTTTGTCTCTAAACAAAATTACTCACCTCAGTGAAGACAACCACACATACCAACAGTCATGCAACAAATTTTTCAAAGATTTTTTCAAATGGCTCATTTTAGTGATCAAATCAGACACTCTTCATCTCCCTGCAAACTCATAACATGCACATGAAACAGATTTTGAAAGGAAATTACCTCCAGAGATTCAAAACATTACACAACCACAGTTGAATCAACACTAATCACTCTCATCAGAAAATATGATGAATAAAATATGGGTTAAACACTCATCCAAACAATTAAATCAACAAGTATTCGTATCATACGTTCACCGTATTGTTAGCATCAAGTCCTGTGAAATCTGAGAATCGGAAGGTCTTTATAGGGTTGTAATGTGGTTTAGATTCAAAGAAAAGAAGATATTCAAAGGTTGTTCCTATTCTAGGGAAGCATCCTAATCACAACTCATCCCTTTTTCTCTAGGCCATTAACTTTCTTACCCGTTCATCTTTTCCTTCGTAGCTCGATATTTTCTTTTCTTCAAACATTTTCCTTCTTTTTTTTTTCAACTTTCTAGGTTCCAACATTGTCTTTCTTTTGTTTTTCTTTATTCTCCAGCTATGAATTTTTTTTGTTCTTTGCAAAACACCACCTGTACCAACTCTTCTTTTGATTATGAATCTCCCCAACTTGGAGATCAACCTGTATTCAGATTCTATGAATGCTCCCCTACTTTCTATAAGGTAAAAGAGAAAACACATCACCAAATTTTATGGTTGATGGTCCAAAACAAAACTTTTTATTGAGATCAAAAACTCACCAGATGTTTTTCTTGCTGCATATTATGATATTTATCTTGACCTCAGTCTCAAAGAATGGTTAGCAAAGGATCACAATCTCACAGAAAAAATAAGCTTTAAGATGGGATAGGCTCAAAGAAACTCTCAATTTCAAACAAGTGCCTAAGTCATTTTCATAGATTTTCACAAAACGATGCGACAACCGGTTTTGCACAATACAAACATGTCAAAGTAATCGATGGTCTCCTGCATATAGTAAATAATGGAAAGCTTTCCTCACAATGGTTAAGACTAAGCCGATCCAACAAAAATTGTGTACCATAAAGAACTTCTATTAGTATTTACTAACAACCTAAGTTTCATGCACACACTAAGAGTCAGAGTTCGAAAATTCACACCTGCCTTGTCACTTTTATTGAAAAAGAAAGGGAAAAATTAATTTTTCCTAAATTTCCACTCACTACCACTTTCATGCATGTTGCTCCATTGTTGGCATTCTCATTGTTTCACTCGAGCTTTTCATTATGCTGTAGAAACTACTCATTCTAAAAGCTCACTATCCCCCTCTGGTTGCTCCTGAGTCTCATTTGGTTGACCAGGTGCATCCCCCTCAAAGGAAAAGGGTTGGGCTCCGGCTAACCGCAATAAGCAAAACAACTGATGATGGGTTTTCATTAAGGGTGAAAGTTTCTGCCAACGATTCGCGGCGCGATACAGAGTCCCGCGGCGCGGCAATGCGAAGGAATTTGTTATACTTCGCGCCCTTAGTGTTTTGTTCAGCCTTTTGTAACGGCTCAATCACACTGGTTTGATGATATATAAAACTAAACGAAATAGAAAGAATGAGAAAACAATAAAAACTTACTGCTTTGGGTTGCCTCCCAACAAGCGCTTTGTTTAACGTCGTTTGAGCTCGACGGTCAACGCTTTCAAGGACTTAAAAATGGTGCATGTTGCTCCACTCCCCCGAAGTAATCTTTCAACCATTTTCCATTAATGGTCCAACTCTCATTTGTCTTAGGATTCTCTACCACAATGGCTCCATAATTGCATACCTCTTTTACCACGAATGGTCCCGACCATTTTGACTTCCCTTTACCCGAAAATAACTTGAGTCTTGATTTGCACAAGAGCACCATTTTTCCAACTTGAAATTATTTATGGCTGATGTTTCTATCATTAGATGCTTTCGTTTTGTCTTTATGAACTTGATCTTCAGCATCTTTGAGTTCTCCTTCGGTGGCATCGATTCGGAAAATATCCTTCTTGTTCTTAGGATGCTTCTTGGCTTCGAAAAGATTAAACTTTACCTCTTCATCTTGCACCCTTACTTTCATGAGCCCCTCATCAATATCAATCATCATTCGAGCGGTCTTCATGAATGGTCTTCCAAGAATTAATGGTACCTCACGATCTTCCTCCATGTCAACTACCACAAAATCCACCGGGAAAAAGAATTTGTCCACTTTTACTAGGATATCTTGAGCTGCTCCATACGGTGAAGTGATAGTCTTATCGGCTAATTGCAATGTCATCCTAGTAGGCTTCATCACAATATTCCCCAATCTCTTGACAATGGATAAAGGGATTAAATTGATGCTAGACCCCAGATCAATTAAACCATTACCAGTGTAATTACCTCCAATAGTTAATGGCAAGGTGACTTGTCCCGGATCGGATTCCTTTCTTGGAGTATTCCTTTGGATCACGACACTACAACGAGCATCAAGCAACACCGTCTCTTTGTCTGTGTACCTCTTTTTCTTTGTGAGCATGTTCTTCATGAATTTAGCATACTTGGGCATTTGCTCCAACGCTTCGGCAAATGGAATATTTATATGAAGTTGTTTAAATATGTCCATAAACCGGGCGTATTGCCTAGCATTATCCTTCTTTGACGGAGCGTGGGGATATGGTAGATGTTGACTTGGGGTTACAGTATCTGACATTTTTTTCTTAACACTTTTCCTTTTCTCATCATTCCTTTTCCCATCCTCTTACTTTCCTTCTTGATCGCATCTGGTTCTCTTTCTTTTTCAATAATTTCATCCTCTTTATCGTCCCTTCCTTCAAACTCATCCTCAGTTTCATCCTCACACCCATCTTTTTCAACTTCCCCATGATTTCATTTCGGCCCGGTCCTAGTTACCACTGCCTTGTAATGTTCTTTAGGATTATCTTGAGTATTGGCGGAGAAAGATGAACTTGCTTGATTTGCCGCAATTTGCTTAGCCAGTTGGCCCACTTGAGTCTCGAGAATTTTATCTGCTGCTTCTTGATTTTTCTGGTTGGTCATTGACATCTGCATGAATTGTGTCATAGTTTCTTCCAACTTTGACGGTCCTCCTTGTTGTTGTGGTGGCGGGTGAGTGTAAGGTTGAAATGTTTGTTGTTGGTATCCTTGATTGTTAGGTCTTTGTTGATAACCTTGATTGTTATTCCTTGGCGGATAACCTTGTTGATACGGCGGATGATTCGGATATTGATTCTGCCTTTGCCCTTGGTTGTTGTTCATGTAGTTCACTTCTTCTTCCAAAACTGGTGGGCAAAATCCTGTTTGATGATCTCCCTTGCATAACTCGCACTTAGCAACTTGGTGGGAATTTGAGACTCCATTCAGCTCTTTAATTTGTTGTGGTAGTTTGGACATTTGTTGTGTCAAAAGCTCCACTTGTGAAGTTAGCAATTTGTTTTGTGCCAACAAAGCATCACTATTAGTTAACTCTAACATTCCAGGCTTCTTATCTCGGACAGTTCGATCATGATTTCCTTGACGGTCATTTAGAGCCATTCGCTCAATTATTTGAGTTGCTTCAACAGGTGTTTTGGACATTAGTGAGCCACCAGCTGTGGCATCCAAAAGTGTCTTATTTGTGGGTGTGAGACCGTTGCGGAACATGTGAATTTGATCAACTTCTGCAAAACCGTGTCCCTTGCATTTCCTCAGCATAGCTTTATATCTTTCCCAAGCTTCATTCAGTGATTCATTAATTACTACCTTGAGAGAATACCGCAATTGTTGTTTTTGCATCAAAGAATCGGTTTTGAGAGTAAAACCGTTCCAAGAATTTTTCTTCCAATGTATTCCAATGAGTCATTACTGATTCGGGTTGATCTAGATACCAATCTTTAGCCTTCGATAGCAAGGAATTTGGGAACAACCTTTTGAACAAGGTCTCTTCATCCGCTTGAGCTACACCTGTAGTACCTGCTAACTCATAGAATCGAGTAAGATGCGTGTATGGGTCTTCATGGTCCAATCCGGCGAAAGGACTTGCACAAATGAGCTGTAGAATATCGGACTTCAATTCAAATGTCCGCCCGTTGGCGGCAGTCCTCGCGAATTGTGGATTAAGGCGAGGACTATTTGCGCATGGAGTTGTGGCGGCCATGTTTACAACAGTGTGTTGTATGATGGCTTCTTGCTCTTCTTCAAATAGTTCGTGAAAGTAAAGTCCGTCAGACGACTCGTCAATGGTTTCTAATGATTATGACGAAGTCGCAGTTGCGTTGTCTCTTGCCTTTGCTATGTTTGCTCTTCTTCATGTTTTGCTATTCAATCTCCGAGCGGTCCTTTCGATCTCGGGATCAAAAAGAAGTTGATCGCTGGAAACCTTGCTGCGCATACACTAATTCTGGAAAAACTAACAAACACGTGAAATAACCAGATTAATAAAAGTAAACTCAAAATAAAAGCTATTGCAATGCGTGCAATATTGACACAGTCCCCGGCAACGGCGCCAATTTGTTGAAAGTATTTTGGGTAAATATTTTCGAATATATCGTTGTCATACCCCAAAATTTGCCCTCATATACTTACGAACGCCATTTTATTTCGAATAAATGAATTGGCACAATTGGTAAGAATTTGAGCGTGAAAGCTTCATTAGCGCGAGGTCCCGAGTTCAAATCCCACTTCTAACATTTTCCCTTTTACTTTCTTTTTAATTTTAGTTCTAACTTTATTTCCATTTAGTCAAAAAATCACAAAAATTGCATTTTTTATCGTTTTAATTTTAATTTTCGTACTAATTAAATAGGCATTTTTTAAAATTGTCAATTTTCACTTTTATGTATTTTTTAGTCAAAAAATCACCAAAAATCATAAAATATTAAAAAAAATCAAAAATAGTATTTTTTTCATCATTTAATTATTATTTTCGTATTTATTTATTAGGCATTTTTAAAATATTATTTTTTTCATTAAAATCTTTAATTTTGTATTTTTAGTCCAATAATCATGAAAAAAAAAAGATTTACAAAGATTTTGTTCATATTTCTAAATATTGTATAATTGTATAGTTTAGGAAAGAATCAACATAATTAGTTAAATATTTCAAAAATCAAAATCAAATTAAATTAATTGATTCTTTTAATATTTTTGTTAACCTAATTTTTATGTATAAATAGCACTAGGTTCTACACTTTTAAAAAAAAACTAACAATTCTAACCCTAATTCTCACTCACTCTCTCTCTCTCTTCCCACAAACACAAAAAAATATTTTCTCCTTCTTCAGGGTTGCAATTCCGGTTGCAGCACAGTAATAAATTTTCCAGCCTATCAGTCGAATTCTGAAACTATTGTTTCGATTTGCTCCGAATTTTTTCCAGATGTTCAGAAAAAAATCGTAGAACAATTTCTAAAGGATTTCGACCCTCAAAATCGCAAATTCCTCGTTTTTCTATTTTATTTGCTTTAATTCCTCGTGTTCTTATTTTAATTGATTTATAATCAGGTTTTTATATTTTTTTTATTTTATTTTAATCACTTTTCTATTTTCCCATTTGTTTTCTTAACCGTAACATTGCGTTGGTTTATGAACAGGTTTTCTATGGATTGACCAAGTGGATGGTACCTCAATTGCTTTTTTGGCCAAAAACCTTTTGGTATTTGGCCAAATCAAGGTTATTCGTATTTGGCCAAAAACCTTTTGGTATTTGGCCAAATCTAGGTTATTCGTAATTTTGTCCATAATTTAATTTTCTAAAACCCAATTTTTTCTTGTGTTATTATTATTATTATTATTATTATTATTATTATTATTATTATTATTATTATTATTATTATTATTATTATTATTATTAACATTATTACTATACTTTTTTGCAGGTACTTCCTTTGGCCATTAACCTTGTTTTGGCCAAACAACTTTGCTGGCCACTTTCTCCATACACAGAATCCAGAGCTGAGTTTCTTTTTTTCTCTCCTCTTATTTTTTTTTTCTTTATTCCTTTCTAAAAACAACACTTTTATTAATTCTTTTTAAAAACTATTTTTTATATAACAACAACTTATTTTTAATAAAATTAACTTCTATTATTAAGTTAAATTAATTTTAGTTTTTTTGATAATTATGATTAATTTAATTTAGGTTTTTTTAGTTATTAAAAATAATCAGGGTTACCCTCTCTCCAAAAATGCCTTATGTCATTTGCCTTACCTTATTTATTCTATTAACTGTGGTTAACTTGCTCCCCATTTGGGGTTTAGCCTTTTTTATTTTTCACTTGTTTGCCTAAATTATTATTATTTTAATTTTTGATCTGCCACGTTATAATTGTTGAGATCTTTAATGCACTAACATTTTTCTTCTTCGTGGCTAATTTTCAGGAGTAATCAAAATCCTTCAGCCATGCGCCATACCAATCTAAAAGATTTTCAGAGTCAATAGAGGGTTCGAGGAAGATCAAGGCATTCAAAGATAATTAAACTAATTATTCATCCCTATTATTTTCTGTCTTTTAATTTCCCCGTCCCCGCAGGTGTTTATTGTAATAGCGTAGGACTTTTATCTTTCCGCCTTTAATTTACGTATGATAGTAACTGCGTGGTTAGTAATCCTAGGGAGTGCAAGATAATTAATCGAACGTAGCTAACATTATTTACAAGATAAATAATTGAACTTAATCACGTGATTGTTGCACCCACACACCTTTAGGGTAATTTCTCTGGTTGCCTTGTTGCCTTATATTGTTGCCTTGTTGCCTTTATTTTGTTGCCTAAAAATAGTCAAGTCCCTCGATTCCGAGGATACCTAAAGCAATGTTGCCTTCAAAGTTATTGAAACTCCCCTGACGTTGCCTTATAAAGAGTGATTGTTCTATTGCTAAAGTATCCTCGCATGATGCCTAAAAAGATTAATGACTATTATATCCTTCCCTTAGACTACCTGCCCTCTTTATGGCAAGGGACAGTCTTATGGCGAATGATAACTCGATGACCCTTCAACATCCAATTGAAAGACTTCCTGCCTTCTCATGGTGTGGATAGACCCTTTCGCCTGAAAGGCTAAAAGAACAAATTTCTAAACTTAGGGTAGTTGCTATTAATTGCTTGCTCTTTTTCAAATTCAAATTCAAATTCAAAATCTTTTCCCACTTCTTTTCAAAGAAACTTTTCAAAAAGACTACGCTTATTTACAAGCTAAAGTTCTTATTCAAATTTATATTCACACCCTACTTTTCAAACAATTCAAACATTTTTAAAATAAAGTGAGCTAAGCAATTAAGAGCCCATGGAAAACCATGGATGCAAAGGGTGTTTTTTAAACCTTCCCTTTGTATAACTTACCCCCCGAACTCAAAATCTTTCAAAAGGTCTTTTCCTGTTCTTTTAGCCTTTCATAATTGGATGAAATAAAAGTCGGTGGCGACTCTTGCTTACCAACATTTTCTTTACAAGTCAGTTCACCGTATTACAGAACTGGCGACTCTGCTGGGGATATATTCGATTAAAAGAGGGGTTACCTTAAAGTTTAGGATCACTTAATGTTTGCTTTGCTTGCTTTATTTTTCAGGGTTGTTTTGGGAATTAAATGAAGGACGAATCCTACACCCGGATTCAAGTACATCTAAGATAGGAAGTGGCATAGTCATGGCGACCTCCTTCATGTATGTGGAGGATTGGTCAATATGAGAGTTCACGCTTAAGTTAGGCCTCTATGGGTGTTTGCATGCTTCTCTTGTATGAGGGAGGTTCGTGCGGATGTCTGTGGGTGAGTCGGAGCTTAAGGACCTTTAGTTATCTTTAACCCATCTTGACTTTTAGGAACGTAGTGGGGGGACTACTCTTGATGTATGTTGAGAGCATAGTCGCTACCCGATACTACAACTCAGATAGGTTCTTTCTCAAAGTATCATTGCATGGTATGTATGTATCATGTTTGAGGGTGCTTTAGGAGGGCTGACAATTCTGGGTAACTCACTAGAACCCGTTGCTGATATCATCTTTATCCGTAGAAATACCTTTGGGGAAGGGTATCTCACATGATCTAAACCCCATGAAAGCCTTTCGACCTAAGGACACTTGTGTGACTTGCTTGTGTTTGTTATCTAACCCTCTGATTTCCTTGTAGGTTTTGCTTGTAAGACATCTCGTCCTTATTACCTTATGCTTTACTTAATGCATTACATGACATCATGACATCATAACATATCATGTTAACTAACCCTTACAAGGATCTTAGGAATTTAGGGCACACAGTTTCAGGTGCTCTTATCAAGGACGGAATTCCTATCTAGGGGCAAGAGGATTTACTTTCCTCTGGCCATTTGTCTGCCAAATTAAAGACACCGTACCCATCAAGGGGCAAGAGGATTTATTTTCCTCTGGCCGTATGCCTTCCAGTTTAAAGACATCATACCTATCAAGGGGCAAGAGGATTTATTTTCCTCTAGCCATGTACCTTCAAATTCAGAGATATCTCGAATCAGAGGCGATGACCCACTCGATATGGTGAGCTTGATTCTCAAAGAAGGATGTTCCAAGACGAAAGTCAGAGTTCTCTAGACAAGGCTGCGACCAATTTAATTTCTATATGTCGTGAACTAAATTTCCTAAAGAACCTTGAAAGCATTGCATTTGCATTCATAACATCGCATAACAGGTTTCTCACAACAGGTATCTCATCCTCTCTTGCTGTTTACTTCAGCACAAATGGATTTCGAGCAATCAGTCAAACACCTTCAGGCTCAGAACATTCGATCCCAAGCTTTGATTCTGAACTCAGCCAAGGGGCAAGAAGAATTGAAGGCACTCCTATTCCTGGGTACAATTACAATGCGAGATGTGCTTATTGTTCGAACAATCTTGGTCATGACACTAAGGATTATGGACAATCGAAGCATAAGATTCAAGACTTAATCGATGACAAGATCATTGATTTTATTTCACCTGAGGAACCTCATATAGCTGATGTTGTGCACAACCAGAAAGGCCGTAATGAACGCAACCAATCTGTTGGGCAGTTCTGATCTCTACACCAGCTCCACAACAACGACGCAAGCCAGATGCACCTAAGCGTCAATTTACCAAAATTAATATGACATTGGCTCAAGCATTACAACATCTGTTGAAGATCGAATTGATTACTCTGAGGGTCCCTCCTAAGAATCCTAACACCTCCACTCCTGGCTATAAACTCAATGCGAAGTGCGCGTACCATTCCAATAGTCCTGGACATTATACAAACAATTGCCGTACATTGAAGAATAAGATTCAAGATCTGATCGATGACGGGGAAATCAAATTCAACCCTCCTGAAAACTCCTATGGTGATCACCGCTCCTATGCCTAGTCATGACAAGACTGATTGACGTCTAGACGGATGAACTTTTGGATCATTAGATCTACTTTCATTTGCAAGTTTCTTTTCTGTTTGTTTAAACATTTGACTCATGATAGACATTATCTGTTTTAATAATCATCATCAGTGCATTGCATATGTTTGTCTTGAATTAATTATTTCGCTATCACTCATTTTAAATTATGTCTTTACCTTGCATATGTTTTGTGATATTCAACTCCTGCTAAGCTATAAGCCTTTAAAGGGAGAATGACGAAAATGATACCGCAACCTCATACAGTATGCTTTTGAACGGACTATGTTGACGATGTACAAGCATTGTTTTAATTCCTAAACAGTGGAGATATAAGGATGTTAATCCCTCGTCAATCCCCTTTGAGCCTAAGAAGTAGAAGTTTCTTTCTCATACAAATTAAACCCTTAATCACAACCTGGGGCAGGGTAGTTACTCAGTTAACTCAATTGTACTAGCTGTTGTTTATACAAATAATGATGGGTCCCCGCAACCAGTAAGTCATGCAGTCAATATCCACCAAAAAGAAAAAAGCTGTTAAGTCAAAACCTATGAAGGAGACTTATCGAAAAGTCGAAACATCCCGCTGACTGTAATCACAAAATAAGCAGTTCAGGCAACAGTTAGGGATAACAAAAATCAAAGAAAAAAAAAGGTCACTACAAATCCTCGACCAAAGCAAAAATAATTACAAAGAAGGATGATTGACTGTCCAAATAAACTTTTGGTGCTTCAACCACCATCAAATATCAATGTTAACACTTCAAGCTTTGCTAAAGATGAAACGCAAAGTTAACTGAACATAGGATCGAAGAACATCACGAAGATGGGGATGGGTATAAATAAATTTTGAGCCATTATCCTTTGTTTCTTAAACCGTGAACCAAGCCACGTGACAACCCTTGAAAGTCCTAACTGAAGTGTGGTTAGTTCGAAAGCATACTGTCACCAAAAAAGTATCCTGACTCCTAAAGGTTTACCAAAAATGCTGAGTTGATATTCCGTTTTTACAAACATCGCGTTTTTACAAATATCACGCTTTTACATCTCCTGTTTTAATATTTTTCAAAAACTCAAGACAGACGTATGCATTGCATCTCATGAATTCATTATTAAACATATTCTGCTACATAATTTCAAATGTTAGCATCAGAATGAATTTGCACAGGGTATAACTAATGACTCAAAGTTATCCCGACCAACAAAGATTACTCCAAGAAGCAATTTCTCCTACGTATACAAGGGGCATGGCATGTTTTGCCCAATCAATCTGGGGCAATCAAGTCAAGATTCCAAGAATCTCTTAAAATGCCAAACAGTCAAAGACATACATCCCAAGTGGGTTTCAAACTATTTCCCGATCAATCTGTGGCAATCAAGTCAAGATTCCGAGAATCTCTCAAGGATGCCGGAACAATCAGGGACATGCATCCAAGTAGATCTGAAGCTACTTCCCAATCAACATGGGACATTGGCCTGGGCCTATGATTATTAGGGGCATGTCGCCCATAGTGCACATCTCATAAAGTCCTCGGGAGGAGAATCCTCCCAAAGTCCCTACTAGCAGGGACAAATCTATGCAAGTCCAGTTTGACATCTTGATCAATACTCAGTGGTGTGTCCTACTCAATATAAGTCCTGGAGTAGCAAGAGCTATAAATAACTGGGGGCAATATTCGGAGCAGTCATGCCTTCCCACAAAGCCGGTTTCACAGAATCATATCCCCACAGAGTAATCATTAAGAAGATATCTCCAAATGTTCTCGTCCCGACAAAGACTTAGTTCCTCAACGGAGTTTACATCTTCGACACTGCCGGTTCCCCGACACGTTTCTCTTCTTCAAACAGGGTTATTCATCTCTCTTATCCCCAGTCAGGGTACATCAAGATCAATCATTCAAATGGTTCTCATCCCCAAGCAGATATCATAAATCCCCAACTGAGCATCTTCAAAACAAGATCAGACATCAAAATCACAAAGACATAGAGATTTATTTTCTCAATCAAAACAACATAAATCATATTCACACGTCATATGTCATAAACATATTCATACATTGCATACATTACCTCATAATGAATTCATACATAACATGCAAGTTTCTCATTTATTTTGAGAGACTCGTCACATAATACATGCATCATGACATTGCATAAAGACTAACTTTACCTTTTCAGGATACAAGTACAAGCAAATAAACAATATCTCCAAATTTTCAAAGATCTAATTCTATCATCACGAACGGTGTAGACACGATCATCTCTCCAAGATCTAATTCAGTTGCTACGAACGGTACTGACACGGTCAACTCTCTAAGATCTAATTATATCATCACGAACGGTGTAGACACGGTCATCTTTCCGAGATCTAATTTAGTTACTACGAACGGTACTGACACGGTCAACCTTCCAAGAGCTGAGTACATCATCACGAACGGTGTGGACACGATCATCTCTCCAAGTCTAATTCAGTTATTACGAACAGTACTGACACGACAAAAAGATCTAATTCAGTTACTACGAACGGTGCTGACACGATCGACCTTCAAAGATCTAATTCTATCATCACGAACGGTGTAGACATGATCAACTTTTCCAAAGTCTAATTCAGTTACTACGAATGGTGCTGACACGACTAACCTCCAACAAACACTTCTCAATACAAAGGATTCGGTCTAACGCACGACCCATCCTTCAGCCTAATGCACAGCTTTCCAGACATCTATAGATGCAAATTGGATCCGGTCTAACGCACGACCCACCCTTCAGCCTAACGCACGGCTTTCCAGACATCTACCGATGCAAAATTGGATCCGGTCTAACGCACGACCCATCCTTCTTCCTAACGCACGGCTTTCCAGACATCTACCGATGCAAAATCGTATCTGGTCTAACGCACGACCCATCCTTCAGCCTAACGCACGGCTTTCCAGACATCTACCGATGCAAAATCGGATCTGGTCTAATGCACGACCCATCCTTCTGCCTAACGCACGACTTTCCAGACATTTATCAAATGCAAATTGCATCCGGTCTAACGTACGACTCGCCCCAAAAAGTATAGCCTAACGTACGACTTAATTTGACACTTATCAACACAGTGGATTCAGTCTAACGTACGACTCATCCTAAGTATATCCTTCAGATACAGTCTAACGTACGGCATATTCTGACTCTCAAGTCTATCAAGCTGGATGGCATCTTTAAGCCCATCTCAATCAAGTCTCTCAATATCCTGAAGCCCATCTCCAGAAAAGGTCCCTACATCAGCAAGGGCAAATTTCTTAGTATTCTAGTGTTCAATCCTCTTCCACCTTCAGATTCCGACAAGCACACAGGCCAATCTACATCTTCAGGTTTAAGAAGATTGAACAGGGGCAGCTGTCATACCCCAAAATTTGCCCTCATATACTTACGAACGCCATTTTATTTCGAATAAATGAATTGGCACAATTGGTAAGAATTTGAGCGTGAAAGCTTCATTAGCGCGAGGTCCCGAGTTCAAATCCCACTTCTAACATTTTCCCTTTTACTTTCTTTTTAATTTTAGTTCTAACTTTATTTCCATTTATTCAAAAAATCACAAAAATTGCATTTTTTATCGTTTTAATTTTAATTTTCCTACTAATTAAATAGGCATTTTTTAAAATAGTCAATTTTCACTTTTATGTATTTTTTAGTCAAAAAATCACCAAAAATCATAAAATATTAAAAAAAATCAAAAATAGTATTTTTTTTCATCATTTAATTATTATTTTCGTATTTATTTATTAGGCATTTTTAAAATATTATTTTTTTCATTAAAATCTTTAATTTTGTATTTTTAGTCCAATAATCATGAAAAAAAAAAGATTTACAAAGATTTTGTTCATATTTCTAAATATTGTATAATTGTATAGTTTAGGAAAGAATCAACATAATGAGTTAAATATTTCAAAAATCAAAATCAAATTATATTTGATTTAGAGTTATGATTTATTAATTAATTAATTGATTCTTTTAATATTTTTGTTAACCTAATTTTTATGTATAAATAGCACTAGGTTCTACACTTTTAAAAAAAAACTAACAATTCTAACCCTAATTCTCACTCACTCTCTCTCTCTTCCCACAAACACAAAAAAATATTTTCTCCTTCTTCAGGGTTGCAATTCCGGTTGCAGCACAGTAATAAATTTTCCAGCCTATAAGTCGAATTCTGAAACTATTGTTTCGATTTGCTCTGAATTTTTTCCAGAAGTTTAGAAAAAAATCGTAGAACAATACTCCTTTAGAATGAAATTCTAAAGGATTTCGACCCTCAAAATCGCAAATTCCTCGTTTTTCTATTTTATTTGATTTAATTTCTATTTTCATATTTTCAAAAAAATCTAAAAAAATTTGTAGTTGCGTGTTCTTATTTTAATTGATTTATAATCAGGTTTTTATATTTTTTTGATTTTATTTTAATCACTTTTCTATTTTCCCATTTGTTTTCTTAACCGTAACATTGCGTTGGTTTATGAACAGGTTTTCTATGGATTGACCAAGTGGATGGTACCTCAATTGCTTTTTTGGCCAAAAACCTTTTGGTATTTGGCCAAATCAAGGTTATTCGTATTTGGCCAAAAACCTTTTGGTATTTGGTCAAATCTAGGTTATTCGTAATTTTGTCCCTAATTTAATTTTCTAAACCCCAATTTTTTCTTGTATTATTATTATTATTATTATTATTATTATTATTATTATTATTATTATTATTATTATTATTATTATTATTATTATTATATTCATTATTAACATTATTACTATCCTTTTTTGCAGGTACTTCCTTTGGCCATTAACCTTGTTTTGGCCAAACAACTTTGCTGGCCACTTTCTCCATACACAGAATCCAGAGCTGAGTTTCTTTTTTTCTCTCCTCTTTTTTTTTTTTCTTTATTCCTTTCTAAAAATAACACTTTTATTAATTCTTTTTAAAAATGATTTTTTATATAACAACAACTTATTTTTAATAAAATTAACTTCTATTATTAAGTTAAATTAATTTTAGTTTTTTTGATAATTATGATTAATTTAATTTAGGTTTGTTTAGTTATTAAAAATAATCAGGGTTACTCTCTCTCCAAAAATGCCTTATGTCATTTGCCTTGCCTTATTTATTCTATTAACTGTGGTTAACTTGCTCCCCATTTGGGGTTTAGCCTTTTTATTTTTCTTTTGTTTGCCTAAATTATTATTATTTTAATTTTTGATCTGCCACGTTATAATTGTTGAGACCTTTAATGCACTAACATTTTTCTTCTTCGTGGCTAATTTTCAGGAGTAATCAAAATCCTTCTGCCATGCGCCATACCAATCGAAAAGATTTTCATAGTCAATAGAGGGTTCGAGAAAGATCAAGGCATTCAAAGATAATTAAACTAATTATTCATCCCTATTATTTTCTGTCTTTTAATTTCCCCGTCTCCGCAGGTGTTTATTGTAATAGCGTAAGACTTTTATCTTTCCGCCTTTAATTTCCGTATGATAGTAACTGCGTGGTTAGTAATCCTAGGGAGTGCAAGATAATTAATCGAACGTAGCTAACATTATTTACAAGATAAATAATTGAACTTAATCACGTGATTGTTGCACCCACACACCTTTAGGGTAATTTCTCTGGTTGCCTTGCTGCCTTATATTGTTGCCTTATTGCCTTTATTTTGTTGCCTAAAAATAGTCAACTCCCTCAATTCCGAGGATACCTAAAGCAATGTTGCCTTCAAAGTTATTGAAACTCCCCCGAGGTTGCCTTATAAAGAGTGATTGTTCTATTGCTAAGGTATCCTCGCATGATGCCTAAAAAGATTAATGACTATTATATCCTTCCCTTAGACTACCTGCCCTCTTTATGGCAAGGGACAGTCTTATGGCGAATGATAACTCGATGACCCTTCAACATCCAATTGAAAGACTTCCTGCCTTCTCATGGTGTGGATAGACCCTTTCGCCTGAAAGGCTAAAAGAACAAATTTCTAAACTTAGGGTAGTTGCTGTAACACCCGAGGCCGAAGAAGGCGAGGGGTGGTTGCACCGCATGGAACACCTGGGGCCAATTAGGGCTAGGGTGGTCGCCACATCGGAATGAGAGGGATCCTAAAGCCGTGCAGGTATGGGACTGCATGGTTGAAGGAAAGCTTATAAGGATTGATGGGTACTACCTATACCAACAAGATGCATCTTCTTTTCGGTAGCTTGTTCTATAAGAACTCCACAGTTAAGCGTGCTTGACTTGGAGTAGTATTGGGATGGGTGACCTTCTGAGAAGTTTCCCGGAAAGCGTGCAAGTGAGGTCAAAGCATGCTGGAAAGACCCGTGTTGGTTTGTGGGGTTAGTCGATCATCCCGAAAGCAGTATGGGGCGTTACAGTTGCTATTAATTGCTTGCTCTTTTTCAAATTCAAATTCAAAATCTTTTCCCACTTCTTTTCAAAGAAACTTTTCAAAAAGACTACGCTTATTTACAAGCTAAAGTTCTTATTCAAATTTCTATTCACACCCTACTTTTCAAACAATTCAAACATTTTTAAAACAAAGTGAGCTAAGCAATTAAGAGCCCATGGAAAACCATGGATGCAAAGGGTGCTTTTTAAACCTTCCCTTTGTATAACTTACCCCCCGAACTCAAAATCTTTCAAAAGGTCTTTTCCTGTTCTTTTAGCCTTTCCTAATTGGATGAAATAAAAGTCGGTGGCGACTCTTGCTTACCGCAACATTTTCTTTACAAGTCAGTTCACCGTATTACAATCGTATCCACAGAGATTGAGTCAATATTACTGCCGTTCTATAGTCGAATTATAATGAGTGGTAAAAAGCATTGGTTTTGATTGTTTATTCTAAAAGTGCATATAAGAAAGTAATAAATAATTGACCGGAAGGCTTGATAAGTAATTAACGATGATGATGAATATGTTGAGTTCTAGGGTTCATCAACCTATTCATATGCAATTAATCAATTAATCCACAAGTGAACCATTATATAAGCTATTATCTTCATTCAACCTCAAAACTGACATTATGTCTAAGATCAATTTAGAGCCACCTCTAGCGGTATGATATTCTATCTCTCAGAATAACAATAAAGATAAAGGGAATTAAACACGATGATTTATGAAAACTTATTCACAACCCCATCTCTGCGAATTAAGAACAAGTCAATATAAAACCTAGGGCAAAAGTATGAACTCTATCTCTCGATTGATAGTTCAACAATGATATAAAGTAAAAGCAAGGTTCTTTATTGATAATAAAACTTAACAATTGTTCACAGGAATTAATTAAAGTTATTGCATCTTCATAGGTTAACTACTACCTTAAACTCAACACAATGGGGTTTAGCTCTCCATAGACATGAAGAACACACAAAACTTCATAGAGGGATTCATATAAATCAAAGGAATGTCTTCGATTGATGTTGAATTCTCCGTCGAATGTTGTTTTCTGCTCTGGAATAAGATTCCTCTCTGAATTTCGCTCCCCAAGATATCTGAGTTATGAGGATTAGGGCTTCTATTTATAACAATCTTTCTTTTTAACAAAGCAATCGCGGCGCGGCACGGAAGAGCAAGGCGTGAACCAGGACCAGAAAGTTTGGCGCGTCTTGCCCAATTCTGCTGCGGCTCGGACTCTGCTTTATCCCACTTCTTTGTGCTTTTGCGTCTCCAGTGTCCTTACGCCTTCATGTTTCCTCGTCATTACTTCTCAGCCCCAATACCTGCATCAATAACACCCAAAGTGATTCGATTTGCTTTACAACTAGAATCAAACTTCTAGAGTTCAATTCTAACCATAAAATCACTAAAAATCATACGATATGCTCAACTCAAAATCAAAAGGTAGTTATTTTAACACATGAAAATACTAATAATTCACTCCCAACAATGGACAATGTTCTCAGTTTCAAGAAGAGACAAAAACAACCATGGGAATACCACAACTTCAATAAAAAATCTGGAAGTTCAAGTGGGGAAAATAGCACAACATCTCACTCTATAGGCACAAGGTACTCTTCCGAGCTCAACTGTGAAAAATCTGAAAGACCAAGAGAATATCAATGTTGTCACAACAAGAAGTCAGAAAATTCCAGAGTCTGAAGAAGAAACAACAATAGATGACAACATGGTTATAGAGGTAGATTTGGAGGTGAGAGAAAATCCGAAAGAACCTGAAGTATTGGCACTACGAGTTAAGCCAATTGAAGAGAAAAAAGAAGGAGGCTAAACCGGTGATCAAATTACCATTCCCAACTAGAGTAGCCAAGAAGGAATCGGAAGAGAAAGATTTTGAGAAGTTTGCTGCAATGTTCAAAAACTTAGAGATTAACTTACCTTTCTTCGAAGAACTTGAGAATATGCCTCTGTATAAGAAATTTATGAAAGAAGTGATTTCTAAAAAGAGACTAGTGGGAGGTGAGCCTGAAGTGGAAACTGAAAAGTGTGATAGAGTCTCGCTAGAAAGGAGGATCCCAATCAAAAAGAAAGACTCTAGAGCGGTGGCAATACCGTGCACCATCAATGACAAAGTGTTCAAGAAGGTGCTGATTGATTTTGGTTCTAGTGTGAGTTTAATGCCACTATCTATCTTCTAAACGCTTGAGATTGGAAAAATAAGCGAGAGTGAGACAAAGTTAAAATCCGCTGATCACACCATTAAGAAGTCATATGGAATAGCTAAAGATGTATTAGTAGAGATTGACAAGTTTGTCTTCCTAGTTGATTTCCACATTATGGACATTCTTGAAGATGAGGAGATTCCTATTCTTCTTTGGCGACAATTTTAGCTTACTAGTCGCTGCAATTTGGATCTTGAGAAAGGAACACTAACAGTAAAATCATTTGAAAAGGAGATGACCCTGGAGGCGTTGGAAGTCAAAAGCAAAGGTGCAGGTGGGAGCAATCAATTTTTGGTTGGTATGATCAGGAGTGAAATAGAAGGCAAAAGTCTATAACATCTCCTAGAAAAAGTTTCAGGCATAGTCTCTCAGGTAGCTGTAGCTCATGCATCTACCAAAGTTCCTAAGTTCGCTGAAGAAGTCAAGAATAAAAAGAAGAAGGAAAATCTAGGCGAGGAGATGAAAGTGGGAAGTGAGTTGAAGAGAAAAGAG